>NW_009258218.1:962438-979626 GCF_000687185.1 Egretta garzetta
CGGGAGCCGCCTCAGCAGCTGCCGGCCGTGCCCTGCTGGAGGGCCTCCGTTTGGCCGTCCCTGCTGAGGGACCTTCGCGGATCTCAGCGCTGGAATCGCTGCCCTGTTCCCCCGCTGTCCTCCAGCACGTGTTCGGGAATCTCTCCGTGGGTAGCAACAACAGAGCTAGGGCCCGCAAGAATCTGCAGATTTACTCGGGAAAGAAAAAGGAGGAAACAGAGTAGCGATGGCATGGAAATTAATGTCGTTATGCCAGTGCTTCCCACTTAAC
This sequence comes from Egretta garzetta, assembly GCF_000687185.1. NCBI lineage: Eukaryota > Metazoa > Chordata > Aves > Pelecaniformes > Ardeidae > Egretta > Egretta garzetta. The sequence goes on from NW_009258218.1 coordinate 962,710, forward strand.
CAAGACACAGAACAAGGGAGCGGATCGAACTTTCACTGACAAGCTTCCCAGTGTGTGTGACGGTGATTTGCCTTGACCAAAACCAAATTCCCCTGAAACACTGGCAGATTTCTAAGCAGTGCGAACACTGCCAAACTTACATCGTCGCCCAAGTCCTGGGTGCTGCTTTCAGGTCAGCCACAGAACATCGGCTGGGGGCCTGATGCCTCGGTTGACTCTAATGACCATTAATTCCTAGCTGAATTCACTTTGCTGGTATATGGCACTAAGAAAGAGCTTAGCTTTGAAGAGCATTTTGGATGATATAGACACAAATTTAGCATACTGGTAATATTTTTATATAATAATAAGACCATAGAAGTATGAAAATATAAAATGTTTTAGGAAGGTTCTTTGTTTCTTTTGTAACTGCATCCATTCTTCCTTTCTGCATTTAAAGGGCTTAATTTTCACATAACACGCAAGTGCTAGAAATTTTTGGAATCATCTTTATTTTAGTAACCATGTAAAACCTTGCCAGCCCAATTTTGTTTGATGATCCGTAATAAGCTCACTCTCTGTTAAAAAAAAAGTATTCTTCTCTCTTCATATGTACACAAAACCAAAATAAACAGAAAAATTCTCTATGTCTTTGGAAAAAGGTGTTCTAGGGGGTATAGTATAGTATTGCACACATTAGCCTTTAAATTCAGATCCAGTAGTCAACCTTACAAATATCTTTCCAAATAGCAGCTTCATAGTAGCACATGACAAGTACTTGGCTTTAGTCTCCCATGTTTAATATATTGCTTTCTCTTTAGAACACTGATTTCAAGAGATTCTTTTTCTCCCAGGGAAGGAATTCTGTCCCACTGTATTTGAGCCTTGAGTTGCTAAATATGGATCAAACCACCAAAGTACAGTGACCAGTTACTTAATTGTGATAAATCATTCCAGTACAACACAAAAAATTTATAGGCCTTGAAATAAAAAGCTTGATCTAGTGGTTTGGGGGCGGGAGGCCTGGCTTTGAATGACCATATTGCCTTAAAAATTGGTTTCAAGCACTCTCAGCTATATAAGGTCATGTTAAAAAGAAAACTGCTCGGCAAAATTATGTTTCACAATTACAGACATTTTTTAATACTGTGCATAACTTTCATAATAGCACTTCAGTTGGGCCTTTACTGTGCTCTTCTGCTGTATATTGGAACAGTGTCCAACTTTAGTTCCTACTGAAATGGAAAAGGTCCAGCAAAGGGTGGAATGACAACTCCATTGACATTTGTACCTTTAAAATGCCATAGTTAATTATGAAGTCTTGTGACACAAGTAGGAAAATTAACCCCTTCATTAAACATTTGATTTGCCTTAGAAAAGCAACAACCATTCCACGGGCCAAAGCCAACTCACTACAGCTGAGCTGTGAAAGATCAACATAAAAAATACCAAACTAGAGGGACACTGACATTAAGATTTTTTGTTTGACCTGAAAAATACTTAGGAAGATTGCTAGCCACATGGCTAGCCTTAGAAACACGGTTGTAGTACGTGCAGTTTTGCGAATAGGTCAGGGATGGGACGCAGGTGAAATATGGCTGATGGCAAAGAGCTGCTTCCTCAGCGCAGAGCTCGGTGGCAGCAGCTGGGAGCAGCACATTCATGTCAGCAGCTTTGTTCTGGTTTCAATGCAAAGCTGCGTCCTGTTCTAGAAGCAGTATGCTGCCCAAACTGTATGTGCTCCTGGCCTCTCCTCCTTCAATCAAGCTCATACCGTAAGCAGATTAAAACATGCAGAAAGTTTGCCTCTTAACAGCTCATTCCCTCACAGCAAAGGAAATAACAGATGTCTACAATCCACAGCCAGATTTTTAAATATTAAATTTATTATACTATATCCTTAGATCTGTGTTTGGATATTTAAATGAGTTATTTGTGTTGCTAAGCGTTGACTCTAGATTGCTCATTTAATATGCCTTTGTTAGGAACTCAGGGCCCTAAGTTTTGGTATCATTCGTGAAAGAAAGAAACACCAAACTCCAAGAATCTTAAGAGCAAAAACAATTCTCAGTCTCCAATATTTTTTTATTTGCTCTTGAGAAGTTGCAACAATATCAGTCATCTGCAGTTATTGTGCATTGGTACTTTTGGGAGAAGCGGGGTTTGGTCTTCCAAATCTGACTTCAGTGGCCACATGGCTGTACAAAGTCACAGGTGCAAACTATTGAAAACTAATCTAACCCCATGTGAATTCAGCTGAGCTAACAGCAAGCCATGTATAAAGAAAGTCTGTTTCAGAAAATATGGTTATCAGAAGCAGATATAGCTCACCAAATTTGTTAAAGAAGAAAAGAAACATCTCAAAACTTAAATCATCGAACTTAGGCCATTCTTACACTTAATGATGGATTTTGTGAAGGGAATGGAGCATAGTGAAAAGAAACACATTTCACACAGTAATTCTATACTTTGTGTATTTTCATCAGGAAATGTCAATGTACGCTAGGACTATATTGCTCCGTCCCAGAAATACCAAATTCACAGGCGATCAGTAGTAGGGATCCAAAGAGGAATCAAACCATTTTTGTCAGAAATAAGACCTTCCATAGATCGTGCTTACATCACTTTACGTTAACTATTGTAGAGGTAAGGATATAACATAGAATAGGAGGTATAATACACTTGATACATAGAGTAGCATAGTTATTTGCACAGTTCAAGAGAGAAAAAAATCTTGTAAAATGCCCAGTGGCATTTGCAGGTCTGCTACCACTCACATCACTGATATTCAGTATATAGAAAAATATCTATGGTAGCTAAAGGAAAAATGCAACAGCGCAAATATTTGTACTTGAGAAAATCAAGGACTGTTGGCAAACAGGAGGAAATTACATTAATCAGCTGGACTATTGTTTGTGAGCTTGTTATCCAGTATACCAGATATTCTAACCAAGCTATTCTCTCATTAGTGCCATCAAGATATAACACTGAAAGCATTTAGATTTACATCTGTTGGATTAACACTGATATACAGGTATATTTGCTTGATTACCTAACTGCTACAGATCAGTCAGTCTCACTTCTGCCCCTGGGAGAATCCTGGGATGAGTCCTCTTGGAACACGTTTTGAGGCACGTGAGAATAGGGTGAGTGGGAACAATCAACATGAATTTACCAAGGGGAATCTAGCTTCATAAATCTGATTGGCCTCTGTGATGAACTGACTGAACGTAGGGATGAGAGTAGAACAGTGGATGTACTTATATTGGCTTCTGCAAAGCTTTCTACACTTTCTCCCACAATATTCTTCTGTCCAAGCTGGGACGTTACAGGCTGGATGGGTGGAAACTAGATGAGTGAGTAACTGGTTGGATGGTTGGGTAGTGGTTAATGGGCTGTACTTTAGCTGGATGCCGACAGCAAGTGGAATTGCCCAGGGATCTACCCTTACATCTTTAAGAATAAAGGATCTGTCTTTACATCTTTATCAGTGACCTGGAGGACACAAAGGAGCACATGTTCATGTCTGCAGGTGAGACACACAAACTGGGAGGACTAACTGACACGCTCAAGGGCAGGACTGCCATCCAGAGGGATCTAGACACGCTGGAGGAATGCGCTGAAAGGAACTTTATGAAATTTGTGAAGAACAGATGCAAAGCCCTGCACTAGGGAAGAAAAAACCCTGCAGTGATGAGGCCTGGCTGGGGAGCAGCTCTGTTGAAAAAGCCCAGGGGTTTTTGGCAGGCAGCAAGCTGCGCATGAGCCTGCAGTGAGCCCTGGCAGCCAAGCAAGCCAACGCCATCCTGGGCTGTATGAACAGGAGCACAGCAATAGCTCAAGGGGTGTTATTATTCCCCTCTAATCAGTATTTCATACATCACACCTTGAATACTGGATCATAGGATAATTCTGGCTGAAAAGGCTCTGAGGACGCCTCTGGTAAGGATTAAATATGAGATCAGACCAAGGGGCTGTATTCGGTTGGATCTTGAAACCCTCAAAGGACAGAGACGGCATAACTTCTGTGGGCAGCCTGTTCCAGTGCTGGACTGTCCTCATGGTGAAGAAGTTTTTCCTTGTATCCAGTCTGAACCTGTCATTTCAACTTCAACTATGCCCACAACCTCTTGTCTTCCCACCATACGTAACTATGAAGAGCATGTCTCTGCCTTCCTGATAGACACCTGTTGGGTGTCCCCAAAGCCTTCCCTTTGCCAGGCTGGAAAAGCTGAGATGAGCCAGTGATTATATAGACTGTCATATGAGTGTAACAATGCTTGAATTACTAAGGGCTTTGTCTGTACTCTGGTTTTATAATGTTATCTCTAGTACTTTAAGGGAAAGAATGACAAGCATAAAAGCAGCAAAGACAAATGCGTTATAGTAGAGTACCTTTCAGTGAATTTAAAACGATTTTTTTTCTTTACAACTTACCCTCATCTTTACCTCCCATCTACATATGCAGTCTTTTCCCTCTATTGTTTCTACTTCAAAGATGGACCTCGGACAAAAGCCGTCTTAACTTAGTGGGAAGACCTTCAGATATAGCAGCAGGCGACAGGCTGACAAACTGATAAAATCTACATGAAATCTACATCAACTGGATGCAGGAATGAGCCCTTAGTCATACAAAATGAGAAATGTTTGTTCAGTCTGAAAAGACACTGTTTGTTTAAAGATTACCTAAGAAGCAGATGTCTGATAGCTCGCTCATTCTGAAATGCTATAACATAAAGAGTATTAGACAAAATACAAATTCTTTAGTACTGAACTGGGCAGAAGGATAGGGGCAAAAGGCATTTATTGTACATTTCTAGATGTGCCATTACAGCAGTGACATGCATAATTTTTTCACTACACTTCACTATATATATGCAGGATATAAAAAAGAAGCATATGGCTAGCAGACATTACAAAAGGAGATATATTTATATGAAATATCTCAAATATGGCTTTATATTTTAAAAGATGGGTTTAATAAATTAATTACCATCTGTATGTTTACTGAACTGTCTCAACTGTGTGAAAAGATATGACATGTCCTTAAACATTTGTGGAATCTTAACATATATCGCAGAACCACTATTTAACATTCAACAACCAATGTAATTCATTATAAGAAGGCTTTTTGTTTTATTTTAAAATTAATTTAACAGAAATCCAAGTGTAACATATTCTCTGTTGGGAGGTAATCATTAAAAAAAACCTGATGGCCTAAATGATTAAATTTAGATGCTTTTTGATCACTATATACACCTTGTGCAAAGATCATTCCTCTTACTAAAATACAAAATGAAAGAAATATTGAGGGATTCTTGGTTTCGTTGTCCATCTGCCTGTTTTCAAATTTTTCTCGAAATTTATTTTGCTTATGTTGTTTAACATCATGCTTGCATACGTGCGTCCTGCAGGTAGATCAGTGAAGGGGCAGCAGTAGAATGTCATATCTCAAAAAATAAATACACAGAAGAAATTGGTAAGAATCATCTCCCTACACTGTATCTGATGAGAGGAACAAAACAGAATGGAACTGAGAACAGCTACTTTCTCCTTTATTTATGAGTTGACAGAGGTAGCATAGAACAGAATGTATACCTGCTACAGAGGCAGTACTGAACTTTTACAGGTTGTTTTTAAACATGTATTCGTACCCAGTGGTTTATGACAGAACAAAGGCGCAGAGCTTACAAAGATGAGGGAGAAGGACAACAGTTGATTAAAGAACTAGGGAACCAACAATGAAGAGAGAAACAGAGTGAATTTAATCCAGGATTTTCCATGAAAATACGCTCAGTGTAAAACATAAAAGAAAATGGCAACATTTTCCTGGTTGGTGCAGCACAAGGTAAAGAGCAGAGAGGAAAAGAAATATACAGAGAGCTAATGGTATTAATTTTCCTTAGCTTAAAAAACACCCTATAAAAAGAGAGCATCAGAAAAAGAACAAAAATTTTAAGAAATTATTTTAAAGTATAGTTGAAATTAAAAACCACAGATATGCCTGTCACTCACTATATCTGAGTGTAACTTGTCATAAAACAATCAAGTGAACAAAACCTGCATTTCTTAACTAATTAGATCTAACTAATTAGACTTTCTTCATTTGCATTTTCATTAAATATGTTCAGGAGAGAATTTTGGGGGGAAAAACAATACAGAGAAGGAGATATACTATATTAGTACACCAGAGATGTATATCAAACTATACTAACTTCAGTATACCTGACTGCAGAGAACAATTAATAACAACATAATCAGCATCAAGAAATATGTATATTATTATAACTGAAAGTGAACAGAACTTAAAAGCAAGTTAGAGGGCTCAGATTTAGAAAGCTGAAATAAATTAGAAATAGTTAAAAAGACTTATCTGTAAGAGGAAATCAAAGGAAAATAAATAGTAGAGAAGAAAGAACTCATTATATTTAAGGTTTTCGAGAGGGCTGGTGGAATGAAGACAAAGAAGAACATGTGTCCAAATATGGTTTGTGTCAGCAAAAATTAAGCACGAAAAGGAGAAAAGGTGGGCCTCACAATGAAAAAGAGTAAAGACAAATTTTTCCCTTAAGTTAGTAACAAGGAAGCCACAAGCGGTCTTCAAAAAGAAACTTTAGTGTATTCAAGGCAATTAGAGAAAGAAGAGAAATCAATAGTGGTAAATAGTGGCTAGCTAGCACCTGCTCTATTTATAGTCCTTAAATCTTAGATTCTGTTATAGGTTTTGGTGGAATTTATGAATATTTTTTTCTCCTTCTGAAGTTTTGTTTTGCTGAGAGGTCAGGGATCTATTTAAATCAGTTGCACAGCATATTTTATAATAATGTAATAAAGGATATTTTGCTGTATCTAAACTAGAGTAGATCTCTAAAGAAACATACCTTTTTCTTTGATGTATCTTGTACTGCTGTCTTTGCCCACAGATATCTGTATTAGAAGTATTTCTATGTAATATACACATCAGTGTTACCATTGCAGATACTACCAGTAATTCATTTCTATATACGTGTTTTGTTAAAACTTAATAGGGTAAAATTTTTATTTTTTAATACTTATTACGGTCATTGAAATGCTTACATTTTTTAATATGTTTTCAACATGCACTTGAAAGTATGTAAGAAAAAGCATATTCCACTCAATTCTCTGGGAACAGATTCACATACAGATTCACAAACAAAAAAAATTAGCAATTTATCAATACAACTTTTGCCCTTGTATTTTGTTTTACAGGACATGCTATTTAAAAGCTAATTTCTGTTCTACTCCCACTGTCACAGATACCAACACAGTTTATTCTAGATTTACACCATATAAATAGGATGAAAATAAAGGAAGTGGTTTTTGAGAGCAGCAGGATCCTGTGAATAAAGCACTCAGTGACATGCTTAGATCCTTGTATTGTATACTTTAGTTGTGCTGTTGGCCCAGTACTTGACTTTGCCATCTAGGATCTTTGCACATAAAACCAGCACTGTGATTTAAGACTGCAATTTTTAAAAACCTCCCTTAACACTACAAACCTCAAGTATTCAGTCAGAAAAAAAAAATTTCCTGGGTATCTAAAGCTCTACTTTTGAAGATGTCCACAGTTTCCTTATTTTTGTTAGTGCTTAACAGATCAATGCCTAGGCCTCCAAGTGGGACATTTTCTTTCATATCCCTTTGGGAGACTAAATATAGTAGCCATGTTTCAATCATTCCCACTGTAAACACACAATCAAGGTCTGCACAAACCACAGGGGAAATGATTGCATTCACTCAGAAAGATAGCCAAAGGGCAAAGAGGTAATGTTCCAAAAACTTAGCAGAATCTCAGAATGGTTGAGGTTGGAAGAGACCTCTGGAGGTCACCTAGTCCAACCCTCCTGGCTCAAACAGCGTCACCTAGAGCAGGTTGCCCAAGGTTGCCCAGCAGTTGAAGTATATGACATGAAAGTCCCAGTTCAGACTCCTCTTCCTGAAGGGACACAAACTTGCAAATCTTACCTCACAGGAAGATAATTAATCACCTTCACTGCCTGTGAATGCCAACCAACACAGAAAAGGGCCACAGAATTGGCCCCAAACGCCAAGAATGGTACTTACTGGTACTCCTCCACAAGGGCCAAGAACTTGGTTGTATTTTCTGTTTCTTTTGGGATCCAGAATGCTTTTCCACCTAGGGCGTGTGTCTATAAAGCCATGTTTTGAACTGAATTTTGATCCAATGAAATTTCTGTTCTTTAACTCCAAAGAAGTGAGAGAGACAGATCCCATCAAGACCAGACTGAATGTTAAAATTTTAGCATAGGGGGATGCAGAGGCTTTGAATCAAGTTTGAAACAAGTTGTTCTGATTTTTATGTTGTCAGTTTCTCATTCTCCTGACAAGTTTTAAAAAGAAATGGTGACGCTTTTTGAAGATGATGCAAATACCTATTGGATATGGTCTGAAAGGTCTATCAGATAAAGCTGTTTAAAGGACTACGGTATAAATTGGCTTTTGGCTCTAGTTCAACTTTTGCATGAACTGCCATGATGTCTCAACTGTGAAGCCTAGTGCTATTTTGGATATGTGAGTATCTGCAACTCAAGGTTTCTAAGAAGTTTTAAAGAACAAGAGACATATTGAATTTAGCATTAAGCAGCAAGATGCAAGAACTGCATACTTGGAATTAGATTCTAAATGTTTGCCTAGATCATCTAATCAATCATTTGTACTATTTTTAGAGCAAGCCTTGTATATGTTTTACTTCTCTAGACCGAAATTTTTTGGAGCAATGAGTTTCTCTGATGTGAATACTTATACAGTGGCCAGTGCAATGGAGTATCAACTCTGGTTTGGTTTCTAATACAAGCTTAGTCCATGGGACTGTGTATATTCATCCAGCTTATATAAACCCCAACCCTAATAGTTATGTGGCCAAGGAAATGTTTGCTTCTAAAAGCTAAATTAAGCCAAAATCAGGTAACCAGATAATAAATACAATGCATGCATTTGCTACTGCCTGAATGTGAACCTTAATTACACTGTTTGGGCTAATTATCATATACTCAGATTTTGAGTATACCAATTAATTTAATGCTTCCTCCATTTTTTGTAATTACTTTAGCAGTTTTTATTATATTTTAGTTTTAAAATCTTTGAAATGCTGAGTCTGTTTCAATGTATAACAAACAGTTTGATGAGCCCTTATTTTCAAGACGAGTCTCTCTGTCTTGAATGGAATTACTGCTGCCTGTCTGCTAATATGAATAAACATGCACAGCCCATCTCAGAACAAAAAAAACCAGTCCTGATGCTGAAAATTTTGCTCATTTCTATCAGTTATATATTCAGGCTTATTATCTGGAAACTAACTCCTTGATATTGTACATTTGCATATGTATGAACAGTCATCCACCTGCATACAGTTATTCTTGGTGCAGTGTTTTAGCACTCATGAGTAGGAATTTCAGGCCTCATCCACCACTTTTACTCTGTGTTGGTTGGTCCCTGATCCTTCTGTAGGAGGCTTCACCTGACATAGACACTGAGGAAAATAGGCCTGGTGGAGAGGAAAAGGAGGTATCATCCTGCTCGACTATTCCAGATAGTGCTGCCACCAGCAGAGCTGCTGTGATGTATGTGGCTCTGGTGTAAGATATAGATAGGGTATTCCCCAGCTCCTCACTTGAATCACCTTCAGAAAATGTAAACATGGCTTGCAATTGCTAAAGTCCAACTTATTTCTGGTTTGGTTTTTTTTTTTTCAACTCTGTGATGGTCATCTTAAATGTACGATACAATCTTTTTTTAGAGACAAGCAATTATTCAAATGGTACTGTGCTTTTAAAAATAGCTTTCAGTTTGCTTTTAACAAAGGTGACATAATATTTCACGTGAAATTCATTATTCACAAAGCTGTTCTTAATGTTAGATTAGGACTTATAACAGCATCTTATTAACTAATCCTCATTTGATTCAGTGAAAATGCTGAACTTAAAACAACTGAAGTACTGTTACAAATGCATCCATGCTTCTTTGTACCATTTTCCTTGATGACACTGCAGCAGTTGTTGATTTATATTTGTATGTGTCTCTCTGTTATGGTTCCTCTTCAGAACTCACTTATTTCAGACTTAATGTAGTAATGAACTTTGTCCGGAGGGCAACACTGGCTTTAACAAACACCCTTGGCCACTCTACACTGTCCTTCCTGTTCCACCTACTCAAAGCCACTGGCAGAGATGAAGAGTCAGATGGGTTCCTCACCAGAGACTTCATCCTTTGAGAAGTGCAGAATGCAGAAAAAAAGCAGAGGAAGATCATGTGCAAAAAGCACTTTTGTGGGCCTGCAGCAGGGGCTTGCTGTTGTACCCTGTAGCTTCTGTCTGTGATGCAAGGTGAACACAGCAAGGGTGATCTGGAGTCTCAGGAATTTAAATGTGGATGTGAACGGAGGTGTTCCATATAGACAACCCCTAATAGAGTGGTCCTCAGGAATGGAGTAGCAGGGCAACATAGATGTAGCTATTACTCATATCTGCTTGCTATTAAGTTATTGTAAGTTATCAGAATCATAATATATTGCAGTCAGAACATTCATACACAACACAGGTTTCAGAAGTGTTACAAGTAGAAAGTATAGAAATCAGAAAGCAGGAATAACAAAGGAAGTACTCCAGTTAGGTCCAGAGAAATAAATGAAGTAGGACACCTGGGAAGACCAAGAAGCAGGCTATGACTGTCTTGATTATTATAATTTTAAAAAATATTCAAGAGCACTTCTGGAAGAACGGTACTTTTGTACAGTATTAGGTAGTGCAATGTGGTATACATTGCCAAGAGGAACTAATGGACTAACTGAAACTGGAAGTCTTCTCTAAAATAAAATACCAATTAGAAAAATGTGTTCCTCATATAAAACTCTTCAGAAATTGATATATGATCTAATAACATCATGAGTAGGAAGGGTTTTGGTTTAGCTTGTCTTTAGCCAGGTTCAGGTTCCGCCCCCGCCCCGAAAAAAAGGTTTATGTGTTCCTACTCCCTGTTGGATCCATCTTTCAGTAATGTTTTAATACAATGGTCAGTTTTAACTGAATTTGACAGATAGTTAAGAAGAATAGAAGAGCTGAAATCTCAGGGATGATAATTTCTAAATTTTATGAAAGGCAATGACCAAGCAGGTAAGAGACACTCGGTTTAGCACTCTGACTGGGAGAAAGGTTTCAGCATGAGCGAAGCAGTTATCGGCTCGGTTCAGTCTGTCAGCTGACCCATGGGCACAGAGTGGGAAGCAGGAAGAATTTTGCTTATTTCCATATAAGAATAAGGATTCCAATGTACACAGACTCAGTGCAAGATCTGTTTGAGACTGGACGTACTAGAGAGGTAAAGCCTGGCATGAAGCATTAGGAAACGGAGAGGCGAGAAGAATTTGTGAGACTGATGCTGTACAAGCACTCTACCCCTGTAAGGACTCAGTGAGGTATTGCAGAGTTACACTGCAGCCCTTCCAGAGGCTCACAGATCTTTGCAGGTTTTTCAAGATACCACTAAGGACTTGAGGCAAAGCTGGCCATGCAATGACACATTTCCATTTTAAATAGAAACATTGCAGCAAAACAATTTTAATATGCAAATACAACCATTAATTGCTCCAAGCTACTTCTTAAATAACTGAGCTACTTTCTCAGCCTGAGGGACAAATCTATTCCCACAATAGCCAAATTTGCAAATTTTGTCAGAAGAGAAAGTACGTAAGAGCTGCTTCTTCCCTTCTTAAAGAAAAAGTGCCCCGTGTTCAGGAGAAATCCTAGCTTTGATTTGACTGAAAACCACAGCAAATAAGATGACCTTAGTTATAGTTTTAAAATCCCTCACTTCACACTATTTTAAAGTTTTTAATTAGATGTCACAAATGCAATCAATTAGAAGTTATTAAATTACACCATACATGATACATTGGGAGGAATTAATCCATTTTACTGAATACTCATGAAGAAGGTTGGTGGTTTGGGTTTTTTTTTTTTTTTCATTAGAGGCTGCAGATGGGATCCTAGATATATGAAAATGAAGAGATCTTTGTTAGCTAATATTATAGAAAAGTACTTTAATCTCATTTTTAGAAAATCATCAATCCAATGAACTATATGCAAAGAGTAATGAAAGACTACCTTAAATAAAGAGGTTGGAGGAAAAGCTGAAGGATGCAACCAAATGAAAAGACTCGTATTAAATTTCCATATTTTTAAGAAACTAAACAATGACAAAGAGGAAATGGAAAAATATCCTGAAAACACCAGAGAAATGGAAAGTTCATTTAATGAGCTGTAAATTAAGGAGAATTTTGAAACATATAAATGAGGAAGAAATACATAAAAAAGGAAGATAAGAACACAGAGAAATTGCCCAAGTTCTATCAGTCTGCAATCCATTTTCTTAATAATCACACCTCAGATAGAAAAAAATATAACAGTGGGTTTGGTATATACTTTGTTTTAGATAGCCATAAGGAGGTCATGCAAGTTTAGCAATATTTGACATTAGAAACTGGTGCAGAAAAACAACTGAAAAAGTGATCATACAGTCTTCAGGAAGCAGTCAGTGAGATGTTACTTACCCTGAGATAAACGGTGCTGAGAAGCTGTAAACTATAGTAATGGATCAAAATCATAGATATTGCATCTGTGTACAAATTGTGCACCTGAATAAGAAGTGTTTAATATTAATTCTTAGAAAAATAACTTTGAAAAACACCTTCTTACTAAAAGGCATTCAGAATTATTGTCAAGGTTATGGAACAGTAGTAGTGAGGGATGCTGCAGTTAGAAGCATTCCAATTTTCCCAGCTGAACCAATATAATAGATTAAAAATTGAAAGAAGTTGCATAATTCACAAAAGAAGAACTAAATCATTAGCAATGACTGTAAAATCACTTGCAAGGAAGCAACACTTTGGTTTGCTGATGCCCTCCCTAGTCCTGTATTGCTTTTCAATGGCACAATGAGCTGTCAATTGAGATTAAGTTGTTTGAAAGGGTCTTTTCATTGAATTAAGCTTCTTAATAAAAGTAATTACTTTTCTAATTCTCCACTGGGCTATTAAAATATAATCCAGTACCAACTGGAGAAAAAGTAGAGTCTCAATCACTTCAATTGATATTTGGACTGGGCCCATAACATCAGAACCAAAGCTATGGCCTTGGCAAAATAATATATAAGCAAGAATGGGACTGAATATGTTGCAGAAAAGAAGTAGAACTAAGATTTTAATAATTGTAATGCAGAAAGAAAATGGTTCCATTGTTTAATTATAATTAGGTTGCCCTTAAACCAATATATTTTCAAAAGCAAAGAAGGGAAAGGAAGAGCAGCAGCTTTTCCTTGCAATAGTTAGATCAAGATAGCTATGGGCAAGTGTATTGTACTAACCCAGCAAAGGGAAAAGCAGATGAAAGCAAGTTTAATGGCCTTACTGAAATGTTGAGGTTTTTATTCACGTAATAGCAAGCCTTTCCTGAAATTTATAGTTTCTAAAAGAGATAATGTCGGGGCAAAGAGTTCCCTGAATTTATAGCAGATTTTACAGGCCTATCTCCATATGCAAATTTGGTGCTGCATAATGACAGCTGACAGGCTTCCTTGTTGGTTTGGGGTTTTTTTGGTTTTTTTTTTTTTTTTTGTGTGGAACTAGCAGAGTTGGGCTGCACAGCAAATAATCAAGTCATTTCTGTTGAGACAATGTGTCCTGGGAAAAGCACACTGGACACTGATTAATACTGAAAAACACTGTCACAGGCATGGAATATTTTCTTCTGTTCTCAGACACTCCAAGTTGACCAAAGGGTGTAAATACTCAATTCCTGTGGAACAATCAGCTGCTGCATTAAAAATAAAAAAAGGTGGGTTGCAAAACAAATGGAAGCTTTCAAGGTGCTTCTTTAATTAAATTAGTTATTCATTTTTATTAAAAATCACAAAACTTTTGTGATCTAAACCCCAGGATACTACAGTGAGAATCACGAGATCTTTTCACTTCCTCGTCCTGATGCTGACTTGCAGGATAACTCTGAGATTCCTGTTTCTGTTACTTGAGTTCTGCTTTTCCATTCATTTGTCTAAGTGTGAATTAGGTAGAACTGCTTCTTTCTGTATAGCACCTAGCATACATGCAGTACAATTCACTACAAGCTTATGAAATTCTGGGGAGACAACCAAGAGGCATCCTGGAAACAGCCCTTAAATAACTAGAAATCAACTTTTTGTAAGTGTATACCTCCACATAAGCCAGAGAGGATGAGTGGTGAGTATGAAATCACATACTTAATTAACATTCCATCTAAACACATTAACTAAATTTCCATTGGATTATAGAGAAATTTCCTTCCACAGAATCATTGCAATGAGTCACTTGAACAACCTACTCAAAAATACAGTAAGAAAATTTTTGTCTGTGTAGGGTTTTTTTCGTTTGGTTTCATAACAGGCTGCCTTTAATATTTACATTTTGCCCTAATTCTTAAATAAGAAAACATATCTATTTCAGTATAGTTTATAAGTAATGAGTAGACTCTTTGCATTAGGCCGATCAGCACATAGAACGGAGGATAGAGAAAAAGTGAACCATAGTTAAACAGAGTAAAAGCCCCCTTCTTCCTTGGATAGTATATAGAATGTTCTCTTTAGTTGTCTTAGTTGTTAAGTTTCAGCTGTAAGCAACACAGAAGAATACTAAGCACAGTATATAGGTTTAATTAGAGACTTCTAATGCAAGATTTGCAATGGACTGACTGCTAGGCTGCTCAAAATTCAAGCAATAAAATTGCTTAGGGGAAGTGAACATAAAGTAACATGTACTGTATATTAGATGATTACACCACAGGACTTTCCATAATCAGCTTCACTGCTGTCTCATTATCTCTTGATAGCTACGCCAAAATAATTTGTGTCTTGAGAAATGAATTCTCAGCCTTGAAAAACAAATAAAAGTATAGTTTTATTATTCATGAATTAACAGTAAAAAATATTTGTAACTATGGGAAATAATGTCCTCCGTAATTAAAAAGTAATTTCAAACATTGATTTTAAATGTGCATGTCCATATCAAAGTTGTCTGTTATGCCAATTGATTCATACATCAGAATTGCCACACACAGCATGAACAGAAACATGTAAGCACCTGTGAGACGCACTTATAGAGTTCTCCTGCTTCACTACATGTACAGCCTAATCTTAAAGAAAAACTTCCTGCGTTGCTGGTAGTTAATATCTTTCTGGATACCAGTCAGTATGTCTTTTCTTATATTTAATTTGTTTCTAAACAGGGAGATTCTTACAGAAGGATTCTTCTAGTATTTGTATGCATATCTTATATGGGTTTAATTCTACTTCTATATATTTTCACTAGTCCTCAACTGACAATTAATATTTTGTATTTTATGTATATACAAAGGCACCCAGTTGAACTGCTGTAGTTTGTGGTTACATTACTTTGAGGCATTAAGATAACTGCACACTGTTCAAGAACTACCCTCAGATCAAGATTTTATGAGTTATATACCTATTTACCCCTAAAAGTCTGAGCAGATGTTCTTCTCTTTTTTAAAGCATACTGTTCATCCAAAAATTGAAATAAAATACAAAACATTGCCATTACACACCAAGCTGAAGTGAAAGCTCATGAATACTCGGTAACATTAAAGTTATTCAGTCAAAATAATTTATAGCCATATAGAATTAATGCAAAAAGGACTCAATTCTTGAAAAAAAAAATAGGAACAAAAGCAGAGCTAAAACTGTTACTGAATTTTGTAAGAAATCTACCTTCAGATAGATGTGCTCTTCTTTAAAGATCATTTAAAAAGTGAAAATGCATCATCAGCCCACTGGACCAGAATTTAGTGAGAAAGATCTCATTCTTTCTAATATTGATTTATCTCACATTCTTGTATATTTATAGTAAATTCTGGGTCTGGCACTGAAGATAAATATTTTGGGTAGGCAGAAAATTTACTCTTATAGCCTTGTTGGGAGCTTGCTCCTACACACCAGAGACAACAGCGTACATCCTCCTGGAGCTGCATCAGTTAGAGGATGAGTTGTTTGGTTGGGTTTTTTAAAAAGTAATTACTTTTTAAAAGTAATTAGATTTAATACTTATTATATTAAAAAAAGACAGAAGGAAAAATAAAATACATTACCATAAAAATGCAAACCAGGTTACTAAAAATAAACTGTATGATGCAGAGAATTATCAATTCTGTTGTTTTATCAAGTACTTGATGTACCAGTGTGTTCTGATTTAACATGGCCATTTGAACAAGAGCACTCAGCAGCAAGAATACTGCCATGGGCTACTGTTTATTCCAAACATGCTTATCACCCATGGCTCCGCATCTCTTCCATTCATTTATAACTATGGAACATCAGGAGAACAGAACAGCTGAATTACCTGACAGATTTGAGCTGGGCAGTGCATGGTTTCAAAAACCGTCCTCGTTTCTGAATTCAGCTTCCTTTAGTCTGCAAGAAAAAAACATTTGAAATGCATTTACATATGAAATATACACTAAATAATGGCTACAGCGGCTGTGCCCTTGTGCAAGAAATCAGTTACTTTTACCTATAATGTAGTTCCATTGAAATGAAGGCATTTTCATCACTGAATCGGTGTGTTTTCATCAACAAGTCAGTTTTGCCTTGCTTTTTATTAAGTCTGCATTTTGGGGAGTGTTCTAAGCCAAAAACCAAAATCGGCCTTGCATTGTAATAACCAAGATTGGTGGAGCTAGTAGGCTAGGCTGCTTATAAAACAGATGGAAGTGTGTAAACTACAGGAGATGGAACCACTGTGAAGTTACAGTAAACTAAAGCTGTTGGGATATGGTGGAAGCGTGTAGAAGTGAAAACAGTATGCAGCAGAAAAGCCAGAGGTGTCAGTTTCTCTAATCCTAATTTTCTTTATCCCACATG
>NW_009258218.1:979649-1046217 GCF_000687185.1 Egretta garzetta
ATTTAGTAGGAATGGTAGTCATATATGCTTAGTGTTATGCCTAATCATCATAGAATAGCAATCCAAACCCGTATTGTACACCCACTGAATGGCACACAATTTATGTTATTCTACCACTAACACTTTTGCAGTTTACACAGCTGAAAACGGCTTTGTCTGCATCTTGGATAACACGTATTACCTCAGATCAGCAGTTTTCCATTCAAGCTTTAATCAAAACAATACACTGAGCATTCACATGGGGCATTAGATAAGCCTTTTGCTAGAAGCTGATTCAGAATCTCCCCATTCATTCAAATGTTTCTGGAAAATTCATTTAAACTAAATGCACACATTTTCGCTAGTCGGTAGAAAAGTTTATTCTATGAAGACGAACTTGCTGCAAGAGTGCAAACCTTTATTTAAATTGCTAACTGAAGCAGAAAAGATGAAGAAAGATCAGAGAGAAGTTATATTTCTGTAATAGGTCTATTTTACTGATGTTATTTCCTAATGATTCACATACAATTTATTCCCTTTCACTTTATACTTTGGTCATCAATAGATTTTCAAACATACCCAGCTTAACTAAAGACTAAGAATACAAATTAAAGGCTTTTGTTAAAGAAGAATCTAATAGCGATTTACTTTATATGAGAAATTATTGAACTTCCATACACGACATGAAAAATACTGGCATTAAAAATATATACTGTTGGTATCAGCATTGTCATCATAATAGTACCACCTAGTGCAGCTTTAGGATTATGTTATTGATGTGTACATAAGAAGTATAGCTTGACAATCAGAAGGAAAAGGGCAAGAGCAAAAATCTTACTTTTAACTAAAACCAGCCATATTTGTTGGAATTGAGAAAATTCAGGCTTCTGCATGTAAAAACTTTTTATTAGCAAACTATTTTATGTTTTTTCATAGCCAGAAGAGCAAATTACACCCAGCATGCCAGGCTAAAGCTGTGGCCCTGCAGATAGATAAACCTTTGACAATGGCTATTGAAATGGACATAATAAATATTATCTTCTGCAGGAAAAAGATCAAACTGGATTTAATAAAAAGAGTAAAAACTGTTGTTTTATGTAGCATAGAATGGAATGGTTTTTTTTTTTTTTTTTTCCTTCTCCCAGGGCTTTGAACAAAGAGGAATATTTGCTTACAGAGCAGAAGAGAATGCAGTCAGCCATTAGAGGTTCCGGACACGAGTTACAGCAATTATAAATAATTATTGCTATATTTTTTTTTTTTCGGTTGAAAAACAGGAATATGGTTTTACTTTAATGAAATAGTATCACTTTATACCATTATAACTGTGTTTATCCTCATCTGTAAATTTACAGGATCAAGCAGCTGAAAAATAACAGCATCTCAAACATGTGCATGAAATGTGTTCTTCCAGGGTACTTAAAATAGCAAACTTACATTAATATATTTTGGAACAAGAAAAATAAAATCAAACCTTGGATTGCAGAAAGGATGGTCTGAACCTCATGATCATAATTATATCAGGACACCGTGTTGGAGAACATCTAAGGTGTGCAAAGCCCTACTGCAGAAAATACATTAAAAAATAAAGTAGTACTCAAACGAGCTAGGCTTTGAATGTACAAGTTCAACCTCTTCACTGACTTGGGTATGTGTTCAACGCTGTCACAGATACTTACAGACGCATCCATTGTGACTTAACATTCTATTAAAATTCCATATGGTGAAGTAGGTGGCAGGATAAATTTATTGAGCAGATGCATGCATGATGTGAAAGGGATTTATTTTTAAGTTCAGCTTTGCATAATGGTTTAAAACACTTTCTGCTGCATTGTTCTTTCAGAATATATTTTTTTCTATCTATTTTCATGCAGGCATACAGGACCTATTCTTTTTTTTTTTTTTTTTTTTAAATGAAATGGATATACTTAATAAGCTGATGCCAGATTTGAAAGAGAAAATAACAATTTTTCAACATTTTTTGTTAAGCGGACTCTGATGTACACAATAAAAATAAGTTGGGATTTTACCTTTGCTCCTTAAAAAAACCAAGCTCCTATGGAAATTCAGTTTGAACAAGGTAGGTAGGATCTGATCTTTAGACAATAAATGAGCCTCAGGGTAATGAAAGAGCAGTGTCTGTTCAAGGTTTACCTTCCACCCTTTCATTTATTCCTTTTCTTCCTCCCATGCTCCCTCTCACCTTGCCTGTTGGTAGCCTTCACCTAGGAATCAACTCCACAAGCTTTCAACTGGAACAGTGCTGGCGAACTTCAGCAGAGCCTGCACAGAGTCTGTTTGAATGTCTATACACACATAACACAATAAACCCACAACTGAAAAATCCTGCATCTACATAATTGACAACAACCTCATTTCTGGATTAAGTGTAAATAATGTATTAAAAATCCAATTACTGATATTTCACATGCATAAAGCAGCAGGGACTATGTTTAGCTCCTCAGTCTTTTCAATCTTGATTCATAGTTGGTGTAGAAATCTCTCCTTAGTGTAACCCACTTAAGCTCAGCATAACCCATTTAAGGACAGACCTTCTAGATATTAAAAGCCTTCTGGGACCGTAGTTTGCAGCTTCAAAAGGAAAACAAAATTGGCAGTATAAAATAAGAAATGAACACTTAGAATATACACTGGTCTGTAAATATGCTCTTTGATGGTGCTGATTTCTATTTGGAGGAGCAACGCCACAATACTGGCAACAATACCAGTTCTCCATACATAAATATTGGCTTCAGAAGCTATGTTTCATTTTTTATGTCCCAGAACTAACATGACTATGACAGCTGCTATTTAGCAAACAAAAATTCAACACATCTGATAGAAATAACATACTTATTAGTGTTGTATTGCAGTAGATTTTTAGATGCATATTTTGCATGAATATAATTAAATACTATCTTGGAAACAACCTACACAAATGAGAATCAGAAACTAGTTTTGATAGACTTGTTAAACAAGGTTTCACTGACACTGTCTTACCATAATAAAATTTTAGCTGAAGGTCTTGCCACTAAAGATTTGCTTTCTCTTGCTTTCCCAGCTGATGCTACCATGACAAGGAAAGCTTTTAAAATATAAACAGGAAATACATAACCAAAGAAAAGTTCAAACAACCCCTTGAGATCAATCTTTAGACCCCAGAGAAAGATAAAGAAAGAAAAATAATGAAAAACAAATCTCTGTAGGTTCTTTGAAGAATTTTGCTACCATGAAATAAGGTTAAGACTGACATGTTTGCATTTCCCTTATGGTAGCCTACATGACATTGTTCTGCACAGCACTTTTTTGGCCATTAAGTCTCATTTTGAGAATATTTTTAAAACTTGAATCTATGGAAATCAATGGCAAAATGCTGTCTTTCATGAAGAAAGTTTCATCCACAGAAGTACAATTTTTGTAATTTTAAATTATTTATTGAAAAAGAATTAGACTGTGTGTACGCATTACTATGCAGAATGTATGTTCTGCTTAACAGAATTTTGGTAGGTATTGTTTCACATCATTTCCATAGTTAAAATTGAACTTGAGCAGTGGAACAGATTTTGGCATTACTATAAGGAATTTGTAAATGGGGAATCTGCCAAAGGAATTGGAGTTGTATTTTCATGGTTGATTCATTATTTAGCTGAAAACAGCTTGGGTAGCAAACATGTTTTCCAAAATTTTATCTGAGAATATCAAAGATAATTTTTTCATGAATCTTTGACTTTTTTTTTTTCTGACAAGTACTTTTGTGATTGATTATAACTAGGTAAATCTGATATTAAGAGTCTACTCATTTTAGCAATTCCTGAACTTTGGACTTTCTAAGACTTAGGATGATAGTTTTTGTATATCAAACATTACAAAAACTGTATTTGTCAAAGTTGAAAAACTGAAGACACTTCTAATCTTTTTTATAGATGTTTAAGATGCATTTACAAATACTTTTACAAATCTAAAAGCTAAGATTAAAGCAGAGGAGTTTATCTATAGTAATTTATTTAATAATTATCTTGTGCCTTCTAGATGGTTGTAGCTAGATTTCTTTAATTTGAATCCAAAGAAAAGTACAGCAAAAGAAAGAAAATAGCAGCTGCCCATCTGTGAAGAAACCATTGTCTCCAGGAACATTTGAAATATGACGGTTTACTCCCCCTGAGGCTAAAGCTAAGGTAAAACAGTTTTAAAGTCAAAAGTAATTTAACACTTCTGATCATGCAAGTTCAATAAACCCCCTCCCTTTTATTCAACCCAAAGTCTTGTTTCATAGATTTAGCCTAACAAAATTCAGGTTCCATTCATCATAACTTTCACAATGAAAAGATGCCTTTGGTTGGCTAAGACAACATCACATATAACTTTAGGTCCTTCCCTCTTCTGCTTAAACTTGATTTGAGAAGATACTGTAAAACTGAGACCTTTCTTAACCTACCAATAATTAACTACACCATATACTCTTTCAACAGATATTTTTCATCCCACCAGAAATTGCTGTATCATATGCCAATGAAATATATTTTTTGAGAACGTTTATCAAGAAAGTTTCTCTTGACATTTTCTTGGACTGTTTTGCTCCTAAGCCTGAAGTACATTACCTAATGTTTAAGCAAATGCAGTTCCTGTGTGTGTTCACGAGCTCTAAACTCAGCCTGAGATTTCATGTAATTTTTTCCCCACTTCTTGCTATATTTTCTAGAGACCGTAAAGTTTTCTAATTCATTGCAAGTTGTTTTAATCAAGATCTGTCATTTAGTGGCTGAAGATAAGAGCTCTTAAATTAAATTGTATTTGCTGTTCTCTGAATGATGAAAACAAGATATAAATTACAAATGCATTTGTTAATACGTACTTCAGCACTTCAAATTATTTAATTTGTTCCCACTAAACTTCACGTAGTTTTTGCCATCTTCTTGAACATGAACAGATTTTAGATAATTTTTTACTGTAAATTTCCCCCTATGTTTTACAGGGTGCCATGGAGCCATACTCCATGTCCCTACTGAGGCCTCTAATACTCCATAGTCAGATAAAACTAAAGATACACAAATAATGCATCTTAGCAACCTGAAGTATTTTAATTGTACCTCAACCACTGGCCTACTCAGTATTTGTGGGCACATCACTAATTTTTACTTGAATAAAAAGAGGACAGAAGACTTTGCAGTTTCTAAAAAATATGAAAGAACAATATGAAACATCTCAAAAAACCTTAAAATTAGGAAGTGTGGTGGGGTTGAGTAAATAACACGTGTTCAAAAATTCAAGAAAGAGTTTTACAAAGAGCAGAAACTAATTCATATAACTTAAAATGATAACACAGGAATACCCCAAGTTTGTGGGAACACTATTTAAGACAAAAAAGTGGAGAGAGGTTGCCAGCAGAAGTCCGCAGAGATACGGTTGAGCATTTCTATAAAAGGCTCAACAGTAAGATGACAAAATTGCTGGTGATAATAAATTAGTCATGGCTGTAAAGTGAAAAACTGATTACAAAGAATTGCAAGCAAAAGTACCTGTAAAAATTGAATGACCAGCAAAAAAAAAAAAAAAAGAAGATATTTTTACAAAATTAAGCATAAAGATGTGTATGTGAATAAAAAATTATTTGTACAAAGTACACAAATATAATCAGAAGTGTCAAGTGGTCTTTTAAAAAAGAAAAAAAGGGAAACTACCAACTTACTACTGGAGATTTTTTAGCCATCAAAAGGGATGGCTAAACTGAGTAATTAGCAAGCCACAGGCTACTGAAACCAATGTAGGAATGAAATGAAATAATCTCAGCATTTATCTTTCCCCTGAGAATATGGAGGACAGTAGGATCAAAAGAGGTAAACAGCTGTGCTTAACTTTGAAAAAAATAGAATAGGAGGAAGCAGAGAATAATAAATTAGCCAGTCTAACATCAGTTCTCACAAAAATGCTGGAATATCTGTCATTGGACAAAGACTACAGATAAACTAGAGCAAGCATCCACTTGTCAAGTGAAAACATCAATCCCATCTGCTTTCACCCTGTGCCTCGTAGCAGACCTTACTGGTAGGTGGAAGTAGTAGATACGTGTTCATTGTTTCAAAGCATTTGCCAGTCTTATGTACAATTCTCATAAATAAACAAAGAATTAAGTGGTCCAAATGACACTGCGTGCGCAACAAATTTGAGGCTATACTTCAAGCAGGTACCTGCTGTCATGCTGGAAGGAAACACTGAGTGGGGTTTCATAGGGCCTGTCTTGGATCCAGTATTATTCAATATTTTCATTAATGACCTGGATGATGGAATAGAGAGTACACTTATTAAATTTGCAGACAATACCAAGATGAAAGCGTCTGGAAGCACTTTAGTGAATGGGATTTGAATTGAAAGTAACCTTGACAAATTGAAAAACTGATCCAAAAAAAAAAAGAGAGAAAAAGATGCAATTCAATGAAGTACAAAGTATCACATGTAGGAATAATCCCCAGCTGGAAAAGTACAAGAGGAGGAACAACTGTGTATACATTAGATTTAGAGAAGGTAATGAACCACAGAGACACTGAGAGTCAAAAACATATAGGAAACGCGAACTAATCTTACTTGGTACTAGCACAGTTCAGTCTCAACGCTTGCCATGGTCAATGCAGCCTGTTTAGAGTGCTGCATGAATTTTAGGTACATCAGAAATTTTTAAGGAGAGCTTAAAAAAAAAAAAAAGAAAAAAAAAAAAAGACATATTTATTGCCTTTTGGACTGCTTAAAAAATGACAACTAGTGTTTGCCTCACAATATGCAGAATTTGAAACCACAGCTGCCTTTGCCACAATTTTCTGTCCCAGTTGAGTTAAAAGTTACAGAACTACTATAGCTTCAGGTAGGAGAAGTATGGTACAAACTAAATTTAACTAGGTGTTAAACAATAGAAAACACAGTTGGCTACAAAGATGACAGTTTTTGATTAAGTATGAACCACAGTGAGGAATTCTGTACTGAAAAAGCTATAAACAAAATTTGAATAATGTAAGTTACCTTCCAATTTTGTTAGGAAAGTTGGTTGTTTTTTAATATTCTCCCAGATAGGCATCTGCATCCATAATAGGTATTTTTAACATTATGTGCATTATCATTCACGCTACATCCATACATTGTTAATATTTATGAAGTCTTAGCAAAAAATAGTCTTCCTTTACTATTATCTTTTGCATAATATAGCTTCAGCAGATATTCTTCAGAGAGGAAAATACAAGATGGGCAACAAACAGCTACATTGGAGGTTCAGAGAAGGTAACGAATTTCAAAGAGCTCATGAATGAAAAATGGCATACTATTGCAACATATGCAAGCAGAATTTATGTAGGAAATATGGAGTAATTATTCCTGCAACATTCACCAGCACTCTTCACAGCTGTCACTGTTCCTACTTTCACGAGTGTATGGAATATGTTCATGAAAGATAGGACAGTCATATCTCCAGCTTTTGGGATCTGACTGATCAGAAATTATCTTCGCTGGCAAAAATAATTAGACTCTTACAACAAAATTAATGAATTTTCAGAAAATGCCTAAAAGCCTGGTTATTTTTATACATTATCTAAAGAGCTTTTGAACAAACAAAAGCTCCTTGCTTCCCTATCATTAAGATTATTAAAATACCCTTTACCCCTCACTATCTAACCTATTTATTTATTGCCATTTCACCGTGCTTGGGCAATGAAGTTAGACAAAATACACACAGGCTTGTTGATCAGGAATTTGTGATGTACAGCCTTACGCTGTGGAATTTAAGGAAGCATATAGTTCATTCCATCAGTATAGTTAACATACTATTCTATGACTGTTTTTAACTAAAGGAACAAAAATGGAAGGATTAATATTGCTCTACTATCCTGAAGCAAGTTTGCTCCTTCCATTCATAATGGCACACGCCTAATGTAACTTTGCAGAATCAAATATTGAGATAGGACTGAGTTTATGATTTTTTTTAATAGAATTTCATTTCCATTTCAGTTAGGTCTTAATGATTTATGCTCTGCATAATTACTTTCTAGAGTTTAAAACTGTATATTGTCTTACCTTTCACCACCACTGCTGATCTAAATGCTATCAAGAGTAGTCTCCTGAAATCATGCATGAACTCCAACTATTTGTGAGTTATATATGGCTTGTATTTCAATTGTACAATGTTATGTGTATTATCATGTGTAGTGAGTAGTGGAAGACACGTTCCAATAGGTGGTTATAAGTACTGACACTGGATGAAGATGCTCCTTTAATCCAGCTGATTTTGGAGCCATTATAGTCATCATTCCAAATTAATTACACTGTCCATGCTTGTATGTGTATGAAGTCTTTCCCTTACTTCTTGCTACCTGTGAAGTTATGGACCTGTCAGAATGCCATAAACAGGTGGTGAGGAAATATTATGTTGTTCTTAAAAACATAAACCAGCAAAACTTACATAGTACTAGATAAACAGTACCAGTTACCTTTCAGGCTGATGGGGTGATTTTAATGGAGTGAGTCTAGGACTAAAGCACAACTCATTATAGAAACATCTGAATTCAATGTTAATGTTAATCATACTAACTAGAAAGGAATTAAAGGAAGTGACTTAAGTACTAAAAAGCTTCTGTTGATTTCACCAGTAATAGTAAATTGAAAATCTTACGCCTTTCTGATGCTTCCCAAAAAAGGAAGAGAAAGTAATTCAGAAACAAGAGTAGAAAATGCAGTGAGAGATAGAAATCTTGCCAAACACTTAAATTGTTGTCATTTCTTAATCAGGGAAATATAATTTCATTATTTAAATGACTTTACTTAAACACATTGGTTAAAATATTATATAATCAGTATATTTGCATTTTTATAAAAATAAACATACATCACCTGCTACAGTGAGGCACTGTTGAAAATTCTATTATTCATGCTCATTTAATCAAATGAATTAAAGAAAATTAGTTGCACATTCTCTGAAGTACTGCTTTAATCTTTTAAACTTCTTGCCAGGATGAGGTTTGCTGATGCCTGCTACTGCACGAGGCATGGTGATTTTGGAACTAATTTGATATATCCTAAGACAGACAGAAAAGGTCTCCAGACTCTGCTCAACTACTGAGAAACAGTTTTGTTTCTGCTGTTCTCTTGAGATCCAGACTGAAAAGGCTTAGCAGAGAAGATACAGACCAACCAAGTTTTTTGACACATTTACTCATACAGGTAGCGGCAAATTTCTCTTCAGCCTTCATACCAGACTTTAGCCACCTGTATTTTTAAATTACTATTGATAAATGAGACGCAAATAAGAGTTATGGCAACTTGTTGTGGAAGTTGTTAAATATGGGGAAGTCATCACAAGCCAGCATGTATCACAGGAGTAACGCACCATCAGAGTGGAAGAACTTGGTTTCTAAAGCCAAAAATTGACGTTGATGATTTTTTTTTTTTTAGGATTTACCATTTTCCATTTGTATTTGATACTATTCTGGAGTATTTTATGCAAATTATGCATAAAAAAGGATGGAAATTAAAAAAAAAAAAAAAGAACCTAAGTGTACAAGTCCTATAAAGGAACTCAGATGTAAGATGAAAGACATTCTTTGCTTTAGTTACTTTCTGAATAGCGCTGATTATAGAGGTCTTCCTACATAAAAGATGGACAAAGTGAAATCAAGAGGGGTAAAATGCTGCCATTTTCTTGGGTTTCTATAAAAAACCCACTCTCTTTGAAATAACCTAACTTTGGCCTTGCTCTTCTTCCATAATATTTTGCCTTCAATCCATTCCAGCCTTTTAAACTGTCTATAGTCCTTTTTTTCTGAGATATAGGATAGTGGAGTACCCAAAACATGATATGTTTCTAATATGGGGGATTAGCATACTCTGAAAGCTGACCTTTACCTACCAATCCTTTAAACTTCCCTTAATCCTCACAGTGCCTACAATGCAAGTTATTCTTCTGTATGTAAATGAACTGAAGTAAATGCACCTCCTGACTTTCTGCCCAGATGTTAACATGGTAAAAAGTATCATCTATTCATGGCAACAGTTATTTTTAGAATAGAGAAATAAGATTGCAGTGATTCCAAGTCACGATTAAATTCTCATATTTCCTCTTTTTTTTTTCTTTTAAAAAGATACAATTGATACAACCCACTCACTGCCATTTACCATCATTAATGATTCCAGAAACAGTGAATAACTAAAAATTATCCCAAGCCAAAAGCAGCTGCCAAGGCTCAAAAACACCAAAAATTATTTCACTAGAACTTTTATGCCTAAACATGGATTTAGAAGTTTGCCTGTAGACAGCCAAGTGTGAGCATCTTGCAGTCTGCCAAACTGTCTATATCAGTCAAAATGGATTGGTATTTGATATGCTAGTGCACACAGGAACAGGGAACACATTTTAGATCATCAGACATTTATTGGCGTCTTTACTGCCTATGGCTTGCAATACATATAAGGCTTCACAATGGAACACGTACTTTTCCATGTTGTACACTGAACACTATAAAATCAAGGGAAGACTATGGAAGTGTCTTTATATACAAATTAGCCTTTAATTCTGAGGTACAAAATACCACCCTTTGATCTGAAAAAGAGAAACAATCCATGAAAACTAACTGAACCTCTGTAGACACTGTGTAGAAAATTGGAGTTACTGTAGTTGAAGTGATGGCCACTAAGAAAATTAACACTACGTGATGATCACCAATTTAAACTTTGTATTGATTTCAGTGGAAGTTTCCACATTAAAACAATTTTTAGAATAAAAAAATAACTTCTTCAGATAATTGGGTACATTTATGAACCCCATTCTCAGAAGCAGGGGAAAGTTCTTCAGTTATTATTAGGGCAGTATTAAGTACTTAAAGGGAGCTTATAAGAAAGATGGGGACAAACTTTTAGCAGGGCCTGTTGTGATAGGACAAGGGGTAATTATTTTCAACTTTTAGAGTTTTTAGAGTTTTTTTACCCTCACTTAGAGCGTAGTTTCAGATTAGATACAAGCAAGATATTTTTTACAATGAGGCTGGTGGAACACTGGAACGGGTTGCCCAGGGAGGTAGCGGAGGTCCCATCCCTGGAAACATTCAAGGCCAGGTTGGACGGGGCTCTGAGCAACCTGATCTTGTTAGCGGTGTCCCTGCTCCTGCAGGGGGGTTGGACTAAATGACCTTTCCTACCCAAACTATTCTATGATTCCATGATAATACATTGCATCTGGAAGGGGGGTATGACCATTAGACTTAATGTTTCCCCACCCCCACCCCCTAGCAAACAATATACCATCCGGAATCTGGAAGTAATAATATAAAAAAAATTGCTAGTATTACCAGAAAAAGGGGAATGGAGCTGAAATCAGTCTTGGTGCCATTTTCTTCCAGCACAATTGTACTTCTCTAAAGCTATTGAACCTGGTATCATCAAAAGAAAATGTCACAGACTCTCAAAAGCAAAGGACAGACAATTCCACAGATTATTGGATCATGTCCTATTTATAGACATCTAACCTTTTCAGCCCCAAAGAAAAGCAAACAGAAAAGCGGAGTCGTGTCATAGATCCAAGCCCCAAATTACAGTAATTTTGTACTGTTATTGTATTTTGTTAATCACAGAGCCTCAGCAAAACACTAAGTGAGTCACCATTAGTATGAGCAACATTTCATTGTCAGAGTAAATAAAACTACCGTACTTAAATATTCCTAAAAAAAAAAAAAAAAAAAGAAAATGAAAAATCTAAAAAGCTCTTTGCCTGGTATGCACTTTTATCTTTCTGCCTGTATATTGACAACATTTTTTTTTTCCAGTAACTGTTTAAATAACAAGCTACACTTTGAATAATAACTGGGAGGGAAAACAGGTAAATTCTGCAATTCCAAAGTCAATCAATTACAATATTAAATTCATGCCCTAATTTAGATCTTATCTAGGAAAAAAGTCACAGACAAGGCATGAAGTGCAAGATAAATAATTATAGGTACAGGAACACATTCAATCTCAATTGCACATGAGCAAAAACGGGGCCAGGTTGTGCAGCAGAACAAAGAACTCAGGAAGGCAGGAGCTGTTGCAACATTATCTATGTAACCTAATTGCAACGGGCAGATGAAACTCTGCAAAACCTTTGCAAACTTGGGCCTAGCATTGATGGGTCTCAGCATCTGTTGAGACAGAAGTAAACTGATTTTGGTTCTGGATTCTTTCCAAGGCTTCACAAAGCTAAATTACACTATGGTGTCTTTTTTTAATTGCTCTGGCAAAGTATGGAATGAGGTATTCTGTACTTCAGAACAACAATCTCCTCTAGGTGGAAAATTAAAATTTAATAGTTCATCTCCATTATATTCTTAATCTTCAACATAATCTTTATCATAGTTCTTTAAATCAGCATTATAGCTCTCCTAAAATAAAAAGGGTGGGAAGATCTGAAATCTCCCTCCCACCCCCAAACTGAGCGCAGATTGCCACATGTCTGCTGTTGCTGATATCTCACCACTATTTCAAACACTGAGAATTAGTTTTGAAGTTCAGTCACTCCTACATTCCACCATGTTATTGAAACCATCAGCATCTTCAATGGGATAACATCTATACCCGTTTTATAGTGAATATAGGTGCACATAAATGACTGCCAAAGACTAACCCTACATATTGAAGCAAATTTCTCTCTGAGCATAGTGCCAACCATCCCTAAGCTTTAGGTGGAAAGGGGTTAGCTGTATGAAATTATCAACTCTTGGCATAAATTTCTTTCCCATAGACTCACTGAGCTATAACTGTGATGTGACAAGGAAAACATGCATCTGTTCTCAGTTCAGAACTAAATGTGTATGTATATTACTTTCTATTTTAGCAATTTAGTTTTCATTTCTTTTAATTCAGTGGTGTCAGCTCCAAATAAAGAGGACGTTTATTGATTTTGTGAAGGGAGATCTTCCTATCTGATACTAGGACAGCATTATGATTTCCAATACTGGCCTGCTTGGCAGGAATGATAGCATATGTGAGATTTAATATAACGTGCTGTAGGTGTTGTGCCATGGGAAACTTGACAAGGTTTCTACACCTGGCTTCTTAAGAAAAACAGCAATGTAACAAATGCAAAATATTTTTCAAGAAACTTGTAATCTTCAAGTATTAAGAAAGGAACTATCAGTACAGTCCTGATGTGGTCTGATTTCAGAAATACCTTGGAAATTCCTTGTGTGGATTATTTACATGATTTAACACTCTGTGTAAAAGGAAAAAACCTATTAGTTCTGATCTCCACAATATTCTAGGTATCGGTTAGTTACAAGAAGCTAAATCACTGTCTAGAGGAATTTATATTGGCATCACCAATTTATCAAGAATTTATGCAATCAGTTCATTTCACTGAATCAATCTATATTTGAGCTCAAGACCTGGACTACACAGTTTTTCACATGGTGAAATGTGTTTGCATGAGGAATTCCACTGACATCAGTCAAGCAGCTCACATGAGAAAACTCTCATCAGTGTAAAATAAGTTTTGTACAATGTAGCCCTTGGTAATTTCATAATCCTTCAAGCTGCTATTACAAACTAACTAGAAAGGCTTTGATTTTGGCAAGAGAGAACCTTGCAGCAACAGGGTTGTCGCATTTTTAAGCACTGTTTAAACAGTCAGTTTATATAAAAAAGTATAATATCAATCTATTAGAAATTGTTTTCATCACTTGTCTGCTTGACCTGAAGCCCATTCACTTGTAATTTTCTTCACAGTCCAAACTGCTTATTTAACCTGCCTGTTCAGCCATTTAGATCTCTTCACATTGGGATAGCATTTAATGCTTCTGAAATAAACTATACCACCATGTGTAAGCTTATATTGTTGAAAAACATTTTAAAAATCTGTCTGCTACAGTTATTGGCAAGATAAAGGCAATAGCAGTGAGTGAGTCATCTGACCTTTCTCAGGATGGTAGGAGTGGTCCTCATGGGTTGCATTTCTGTTGTGCTTGTGTACAAGGGAGGCATATACTGAAACATCTAACTTTTTAACATGCTAATTAAACCATGGGAATATGGCTACAACTTGAGAAAAAAGGAAAAAAAAAATATGGCATGGTTTCAAATGGTCATAAAAGATCCCTCAACAAGCATTTATTACCAGATTTCATCTGGAGGTATGATCCTAACTCTTAACAACATTATATCCTGCAAACACTTAAGAGTTTAAGTCTGACGTTTAGTTTAAAGGTCTGATGCTGAAATTAAGTAACATTACAAGAAAAAGATGAGTAAATATATATGAAAATAGTTTCAGTTTTTCAGAAAAAATATTGAAAACTAGTTCACATAACTTTACTCTGTTTTTAAGCAATAATTAAAATAATCTTTTTATTGTATTTATAAACAGTTCAGGTTTAAATACAAGACATAGATTATCGTAGAACTTTATGTAGTATTTAGGTCTGATTGTGCATTGAAACCTTAAGTAATTATTAACATAACATTAGAAACAAGGATAGAATCTTATTTTTTCTGAAATTAACTTACTTATTCTTAAAATTTGTTTTCTGAAATTTATTTTTTTTCCAGCTGACTACCTGTAATTGAGCAACTTCTTTACAGTAGTGGCAAATACCTATATGTCAAGATTAATTTGATGACTCAGATACTATGCAATTATTTTAACAGCACTTATGTCTGTTTCCATAACTGTAAGGGATGTTACAGGGGATAAATGTGCTAAAACCCCTTTTCTATAGCCCGTTATCATTAATTAAAAATATAACCAAATTAGAATATGAGTATATCCTTTAGTTTAATCTAAAAATATACTCAGTAAGAGTGAATGCTTATACATACATTCCAGCAAGTAGAAAACCCACGGTAAGTTTTTTTGCAAGCACTGCTGTAATGCTGGGTAAGACTAACTGTCAAAATAAAGATCACAAAATCAATTAATCCAAAATTTCTACATGAAAGACAACTCACTAGAGTCTACTCCACTGTTCTTTCTTGAAATAGAATTTACATATTAAATCCATACCACACAATGACATAACCTGACAACTCTTTGTTAGCTCAAGAATTTTAACTCAAAAATGGAAATGAAAATTCATTTTACTTCTCTTCATTTGACACAGTTCATCCATCTTTTACACAGTCTCCTCAGTCAAACCTCTGTTAAAAGCCTCTATAACTTGGACAGAAAGAAACCCGATCAAGATAGCCATGTAGAAAGAGTAGGATAGCTATAATTACAGTCAACAACCAAGCTGATTCTACTGTGCTTGTCAGACACTTAGGGCAAAATTGGCATTCATTTGTCATCTTGTAGAGTTCCTAGCCTTCCCTGGTGCTTAACAAATAATAAGCAGTTCTGTATAACTATGGAAGTGCAGAAGTTTCCAAAATAATTGGAGCCAAAGTTAGTGTAGTATTGGCACATAATTTATGTTCCTTCCTTCCTTCCCTAATGTTGTGTTTCCCTAAGGACACTGTAGTTAGAGTAGTGAGGGAAAAATAGTTTACGTAATATTAAAAAGCACAAGGGAGGAACAGATTGCATAATACTAAAAAAGATCTGTCTCAAAAATGAGAGTAAATAAATAAATGTGTCAAGAATTTATAGTTCTCAAAATTTCAGCTTTTGAAAGGTGAAACAATTACGTACCACAATAAAAGTTCTTCAGGAATAAGAACATTTTGTTTATTTTGCCTACCAATCATTGGTGTAGTTTATAACCAGCTAGCTAACATCCAACCATTTTTTTTTGTCCACGAAAGGCAGTTGAGAGTGTCAAAACAGTTTTTATCTAGGAGATACTACTCCCTCTCAAATACCAAAAGAATTCTTGTTAGCCTTCTCAGCAGAGTAATTTAATTGATGTTAATAAAAGAAGAAAACCCCACCAATACTTCTCCCAATATATGCTCTTTAGAATAAATTTGGGACATGAGCAGAAGCAGCCTTGGAAGCTTTCAAAAGCATCTTTGGAGATGCTTTTGATGCTATCAACCACAAATTTAATGTGGTTGATGTCAACCACAAATTTAAATCTCTTTTTAAAAAATAAAAAAAAATATCTAACTACCTTCTTAAGAGAGTACAGCACAGTTTGATAAAGCAGAAATATTTAGTTGAAGGTGTGAATGCTTCTGGAAACTAAACAACTGACTTTGGAAAATCTAAGGAAGCATAAAGTTAATTTAGGCAAAGAAAACATTAGTATTCCATTGATAGTGTTTTTCCTTCATGTCAGTGTTTTTGTCTGACAAGGTTTCAGACTGAATATAATATCTCTCAGACTTGTCAACCCCAAAAAGCAACTCCAGTGACAGGAATCATCATAAATTGACTTTTCTATTGTATGAGGGCCTTATTTTCTCACTTTGACTGAAGTGGTTTTACATCTAGGTAATTTTAAACAGACCTCACTAGATAGCTTGCTTTTTATGCTATTTAAAACATAAGATTCAACTTTTTATTTTGCATGGTGTACCTCTCAAATAACAATATACATTTTTTGGTGTGAGAACATAGCCTAAGACAGAGCACCTGCTGACATAAAACTAAGGTGCCATGATGTTCTGCTCGTGGCCTTTGAGCTGTTGTCCATTGCTTTGTCTCTCCCTTTGTTGTCTCTCCATCTTTCTAATCTTTTTCCTCTTGTGTTTTAACCTTCAGTATATCTCATGCACTAAAGTTAGCATCAAGTACAAATTATTAAACACCAATAGTAAGATTAAAGCTGTTAAGCATAAAGCAAGATATTACCAGGGAGCTACTGTTTCTGTACATTCTGAGACCCAGAGGCAAGAGCCAGCTTAAGAAAATAGGTAGATTGAAGAAAACATAATGCTACACTTGTTTTGAATATTTCTTCCTCTTCTTAAAACCATGTGATGTGTTGACCCTGGCTGGATGCCAAGTGCCACCAAGCTGCTATATCACTCCCCTCCTCAGCTGGACAGGGGAGAGTCATAGCCTCCTTTGGGCATCCACCTACTCCGGCATGGGGTCCTTCCTGGGCTGCAGATTGATATCTGCTCCCCCGTGGACCTCCACGGGCTGCAGGGGGACAGCCTGCCTCACCATGGGCTGCGGTGCCTGCAGGCTGTTTTCTCTCACATCTCTTCTGCAGCAGGTTTTTTTTCTGACTTCTTAAATATGTTATCTGAGAGGCGCTACCACCATTGCTGATGGGCTTGGCCTTGGCCCAGCAGCAGGTCCGTCTTGGAGCTGGCTGGCATTGGCTCTATCAGACCCAGGGAAAGCTTTCTAGCAGCTTCTCACAGAAGCCTCCCCTGTAACCCCGCCCTCTGCTACCAAAACCTTGCCACTCAAACCCAATACAAACCAGTAAGAGTTACAGCTTTTCCAACATATCTCTGAAGGAAGACTTTTAAACCTCTGTTCCTCTCAAGCAACGCTTCCTCCTTGCAATGGGTGTTCAGGAGTTTAATTCTCCGCTGCCAGCGGTGCCGACACTGCAGAGCGCAACCAAAGAACCTGTGCTCACTGTGCTCATCTCTGCGCTCCCACCAAAGATCTGGGAAGAGGCAAGTTTATCCTCCTTCCTGCTCTCTAAGTATCAGATGCTGGCTGATATGGGTCTTCCTTTTGAAATGGCCTTCTATGTAGAGGTCATCTTTTGTGGGGAGACACAATACACTTACCCACAAGCAGCCATGTCTTGAGGAGTAGCAGCCCTCACTCCTACATCTGAAACATTTGGGTAGCACAAAAAGTGGGCCAAACAGCAAATTCATTTTTTTTAACCCAGAATTTTTGAGGAAATCCCTTTGTTTGACTCTGCTCATGCTTACAATGGCATGTAGCTGCTATAATAAAATTATTCTGAGCACCAACTTAGTTTCAACAACAAAAAAATTTCACATAAAGATTTGCTCCATTGCAAGATTTGCCGCTTTTTTTTCCCACTTCTAGTGGGTATTTTTTTTGAATACTTCACATGTTTTCCAGGGAGTACTTCCATTGATTCAGAGGATTATGCACCATACCAAAATTTACAACTGAAAGAATAGCTGGTTTTACCACACTGAAATCAGATATTTTAAATTCTGTATACTTACATGAAAGTACTCAAGTCTTCACTTTCCTGTTCAATAGCATGGTTAAAGCTAAAAGAAGAACAACCCTTTTTCCTTTACAGCACCTATTTAATGCTGGGTACATCCAGGCTCCACTGTATGCCATAACTAGTGAAGTCACCTTTGTTTATTTGGAGTATGTCTACATGCACATAAATGTATAAGTTTAGAAAGTCACAGACACATTCAAAGCAAACTATTAATTGCTGACTGAAAGTAGCTTAAAATCATATTTGCAGAATTTAGGGCCGAAAAACCTGTTCATTTATTAAACCAGTTTATCCCTTAGCTGCAGCCTGAGTGCAGGACAAGAGGGCTGCATGTTACTGTGGCTAACACAGAGTATTTAGATTTAGAGCCCTTTAATTTTCTCTCATCAATATTTAGAAAAAAGTGGAACACAGTGCTATACAGAAATGAATACTGAATCTTATCTCAGACTGTCTTTCATAGCTCTTTGTGTTTAATGAAGCAATTCGCTTGCTAAAGCTAGTGATAGACCAATACTATTGAAAATGATTTTTTTTGTTGTTTTGCCCTGTTTGTGAAGAAACCTTAAAACTTAAGGGAATATTAAAAAATGAGGTCTTGTATCATTTATCTGCTTTAGCTATGAGTCCCCCTGTGCTATAATAATACTGAACTTGTTCCAATTCTTCAACAAGACCATTTTTAGAAATTAATACTCTTCTAATATAATGTTCCTGCAACCCCTCTAGATCTTGAGTTTAATCTTTCAGACCAAGTTTCTGGATTTTTTTAACTTAAATACTTTAGGAAAATTTCATAGATCATATTTTGGATTACCTGTTATAAGATACCATTACCCCTATGCCTTTGAAGAAGAATAAAACATTTAAAGTGATCTCTAAATATGGCTAAGGTTCTACAGTCCTTCTTCCAGAACCTTTTTCTTTTCTGATTGACAGACTTTCTCTCCGAACAAATATATTGATTAAAATTTCTCAAGTATGTGATAGATTCACCTTTAATACCACCTTTCACAAACACTGTGGCAGATCTAAAGTTCTTGTAAGTATTTCTTATTCTTTTCTCTATAAATGGTGAAATTTGCAACTTGAGTGTAATCTAGGAGCAGAAGGCAACCCAATCACAGGGTGGCTGAGGTAAGAAGGCACCTCTGGAGATCGTCTAGGCCAACATCCCGCTCAAATCTGGGTAAGCTACAGCAAGTTGCTCAGGGCTGTGTCCAGCTGGGTTTTGACTATCTGCAAAGATGGAGACTCCACAGATCCCCTGGGCAAGCTATTCCAGTGTTTGACCACCCTCACAGTAAAGAAGTTTCTTATGCTTAAACAGAATTTCTGGGATTTCAGTTGTGTCCATTGCACCTTCACTTAGAGGAAGTTAGGAAGGTTATGTCCTTAAGCATGTCCTTCACATCATGTTACTGACTTTTCTGAGCTTATTATCTCCGTTGCCATCAGCCTAAAGCTGTTTAGAATCCAAACACTACATAATTAAGCCGCTTAGAGATGTACTAAGCATGTTGTGGTCTTGATGAAGTTACTTCAAACTGAACAAGACTCAGCTGAGAAAATACAAAAGGAGGGTTTAACTCTTCAATCTTTCACAGTAGCCTATCATTAAGAGAACTAACCTTCCTAAGAAAGAGAACACATGGACTCTAAAAACCACCTTGGCTTGAGGCAGTCCCAGCCCACTATGCCAACCACCACCCTATTCTGTGGAAAAGCCCAATTTTTCCCTTGGTTGGAACTGGATCACAGTGTCACCAAAAATGCAATATGAGACATGAAGGGGGACAGGCAAAGCACTTTCAGTTCTTTTCCAAGAGCCAGATGCACTGAGCATCACCATAAATATACTTGTCCTTGCTTAGAACGTGTTTTTCTGTGTTTTACTTTTTTATCTTTTGTACTGCTGGACATTTAGTATCACCTTTACTTTGTATACTGGTTGAACTTCTAGCTTGCAGGCCTAGAGCGTCAGCAAAATTTACTAACTGAACACCATGCAGAATCCAGGCTGCTTATATCAATCCACATATTTTATCATAATGAAATGAATATTGATGCAAAACATACAAGGAAAAACAACTGACTGGATCTGACAGCAGTGCATATGATAAACACTGATTTCTCAAGTTCACTCAAGTTTTGCTTACTTAAATTTTTTTCATGCTTCATGATTTAAGCTGTCAAGATGTTAATTATTCATGTTGGCAGACAGCAACACCTGAACATATTCCAAAACCAACTGTGAAGGAGGATGTTGCATGCTTTTCTTTCTCTGTGAATGGGAGAGTTTTTTTGAGGTTTGTTTTTACTATCGTTCATCTTCTGTGGTTATTTGATCAATATAAGCTCCTAAATAAAAATAAAATAAAGCAAACATGCTCTTCCTTTTATTAATTTTATGAAACAAAAACCCCTCAAAACTTTACCCATCACTAAATATGATCTTATATAAGTCAATCAGGTTTATTTTACTTTTCCTTGGAGGCAGTTGACATTTTGACAATATGGTGGTTTTATCATCATCCTTAAGATCCTATGTTTATTGAAGAGCCCATATAATACATCAAGGTATTGAAGTTTTTGTTCATACGCTTTACGATCGATACATCAAATTGAAGGGTTTATGTTTTCATTAATTTTATAGTCCAACTTTAAATCATATCTTTGTAACTACTTAAATTTCAGAGATTCCTCCAACATACCTTCACCACCATCATTTCTATAGACAAGTAAAAATTTCTTTAAGTCTAAGAAGTGACAACAAGTTTTTGAAATCATTGAGCTGTTTATTACTTCTAAAAATTATCACACAACTGGAATATTCCTTCAGTGGTCATTATCCTCAAGGAAATGAATGCATATATAAAGTTTATATTCACATTCCTCAGATTTTAGCAATTCTCAGGGCAAAGGTAAAAACAAAAATATACTATACTACCCGGGGTGGCTTCTTATCTAGTTAAAATTTGCCATTGTTATAGTTGCATTTAAAATTTGTGCTATTTGAGTGTCAGGCCCTCAAAGTTCTTTTTTATATGAAGACTGATGCAACCTCATTGGCCTCATCCTCAAATATCTAAATAAATATATTTCTGAATGAGATTTTTACCTTTTTTCTTTTATCTTCTTCCATCTGATACTACTTTTACCTTTTTCTTTTCTTCCTATAAACACATTTCAAAGTTTTGTGATTTCTTGTGCACAAGAAATTTGTGCACAAGGAATTGCAAGAAGAAATTGCACAAGAAATTTGTGCCCAATTTTGCACAAACTAATTTCTCAATTTCCTTTAACCTTGATTTTTGAGTCTTCAAAATGAAATGCCCTAAAATATTTGTTTAATATCAGAGCCTTTTTTTTCCTGTGTCTCAGAGCATCAGGTAGGTCCTAGTTCTTCCTTTTACAAAATAAAAATGAAACTGATACCTAAGTGATCATGTGTGCCATATCTCGTACCTTGTCTTTGTGGGTTCTTATAATCTGCAGTGGTAAACTTGTTTTTATTTTTGCATGAGCTGTAGTTCAAGTCTCCCACTTGTATTTTCACTCTGTTGCTGGGATTTTTGTCTACCAATGCAGAGCTATCATAATGGTTTTAGAGAAGATATATTGACCTTGTCATGGGGTAGCCCCAATCTTTATGAAGTTTACTTTTCCATTTTCTAACCGAAAGGATATTTATCCATGCATATATGAGAATAATTTCTAGTTTGAAACCCCCATCAAGTTCTTAATGACCACTTCATATTTTTGAGATACTTTATAAGCTTTTCACTTTGAAGTCAAGATTATTTATCCAATGCTTTAGCAGTGCATTTTTTCAAAGGTGAAAAATATTTTATTTACCTACTGCAGCTCTTTGCCTAATCAGTTTACTTAATCCAGCTGCATCCCCTCACCCAATTTTTTATATTTTACTTTCAATTCTAAACATCTGCATTCTTCTGTCACAAAGAATGTATTACATGCCACATTACTACACATTCAATCCACTAATATTCTCTCCACTGTTTTAAGCAGAAGAGGGATGCTCAGAGTTCCCTCTCTCAAAGACAACCTGTCGGTTCAGTTAAGCTACACTCCAATCAAAACTCCTGTCTCAAAACAAGTTTTCCTACAAATTTATTTTTAGATTTCACTGAAATTTCATGAAATTATGTTGTAAAAAGACAGCAAAATACAGAGATCATTGTAATCCCATAATCTTTCCTAGATTCTTGCCTTTGCAGAGGTCTGCTTGAAACAAGCTCTGTATGTGCACCCATAAAGTGCAACAAAGCCACTCCAATGCAGCATGCTGTTGGAGCTACTACAGCCCATTTGTCAGCCAGACAGCACACCAAGCCAACACAGATAACATGTGAAGTAACTGGATATTTCCTTAATACTGTACAGTTCTCCAAGGAGACTCTAGTCTGTGTGGTACCAGCCTAAAAGATCAGGAAACCTTCCAACAGTAATCCCCACAGCAAGCAGGAGAGATGCAGAACCAGGCCAGAATGAACCAATATTTACCTGTTTCAAATACAGCCTTTACTGTGTTTCACTACATTTTATAATTTCTTTGCCCACAGATTGCATATAGGATAAAATTACACCATTTTGTCATAGGAGTTGCTGAGATGAACTACTTCATTACGATGAACAGAGATTGGACCACGACATAATGAAAGTCTTACGGGAAAATGGCAAAGACTAACTCTTCTTGGTAATTTCATGTATCAACTGTAATGAAATGTGGGAAGAACTGGAAACACTGAGCATGTAATTCCAAGACACTTTCATTAAGATTTCAGGTGTTTATTTAGCATGACACTTATAATATGTTAATATTACTTTAATATACTTCAAAATATAAGATAATTAAATGAATTACAATATTATTTATATGTTGTACCTATAAGTATCGTAAAGTATAGAAAATATGTATCTAGTTACATATTTAAGGGGCTGATCACAGTTTCAACCACGTAGCTTTAATACAGGCTGGAAAAGGCCATGACAGTATGCTCCTGTGAGAGGGAAAGAAGGGACCAACAGCAGGGCCTGTTGCAACATTATGGATTACTAATTGGGGCATCCATCACTGACCACAGTCTGGAAACCCCTAGGTCCTGATAGTTTGTTTAATACCAAAGGCAAATAAAATGTATTCATAATGAGTCTGTTATTAGCAATTAGGTAATTTAATAATTTACCTGATATTTACTGTTCAGTAATTTCCAGATCCTTGGTTTTAGATAACCAAGCTGAAATATAGTACAAGAGAAATGAGTTCTCTGGAGGAAAATAAAAAAAAAACCCAACCACCCAACATGGTAACTATAGCTGAAAGAGGCTTTCCATTAAAAAAAAAAAAGGTAAATTATGGCTTACTTCTGCAACAATCCTGTGAGAATATTTTTCACAGATTAAAAAATTACATGTAGCTTAAGTTATAAAACATTCTCCTTAACAATTCACAGAAGTTGATAAATAAATTTGACTGAACATAGGACAAGTTCTAGCAGCCTACCTGGTTAACAAGCTCATCTTTAAATACAAATCCTCCAAAGTTTATTCATAAAATTAATTTAAAAAATTATCCCACATTTACAGCAATTAGGACATCCAAAGGCCATTGTATATACTTGGGAAGCAATCCTGATAGTACACACAAACCTAATATCCCTTATTATTTATATAATATCAAAAGATGTCATTAATGAAAATGGTGACATTATAGTAGTTCAATAATCAGGAAAAAAAAATACCCAAACCAAACCCACCCAAACAAAAACCCCATCACTGACAGATAGAATGCTAAACATGATATACCTGTTTCTACTTTAGTTCCTTTATAGCAAGTAAAAATTATAAACTAATTAAGAGCCAGTGCATCCTGTATGGCTGGCAATAGGTTTGGGAACATATTTCCTAAAACCTTACCTGGAATGTTTAATATCTGCTTTTGGCCTTTCACTACATTGTTAATTTTTGCTCTCCCACTTTTCCAGGTTCATAACATTGGGGTAATGCTTAGCTACAAGCTAGAGGTGAAAATTAATCAGTGCTTACACAGTGCTTTAAACATGCAAGGCACCATATAAATTTTAAATTGTCAGAGATTTACAAACCACAATCTACTTCAAAATACATTTTTCACTGGTATTGTTTAAAAACTATATTGGTCTCATAACTTTCTTTTTAAGCTGGGACATATACTGGATTTGAGAGAAGTAACCCTTAGAAATAAGACAATAGTATCAAGAGGACAGTGTTGGCAGGACTGAGTTAAAGAAAGGCCCTTTATCAGATTCTGACCTCTGTCATGTGCAGGAGTACATGCGGCATGCTTTGCGCTCATTCATCAGCAGCAATATAGTGTTACATCAATCACTATTCTTTTAGATTTGGAGGAGACCCAAACAAGTATTTGGGAAAATACTGCTGCCTATATGCACTGAGACAAGAGAAATGAGATTACTCAAGCAGTGAAAGGGTTTATTTGTTTTCTCATTTGTTTTACAAATGCCTTTTATATCCATTGTCAGTGTTACTGATGCTACCTATATCTTTTCTATGGAGAAAGGGAGAGTACGTGGTGTGATGTATACTCATAAATAAATGTATTGTAGAAATACTCATTCAAATCTGAATGAGAAAGTTTTTCACACCCTTCACAAGCAGGGCCGGCAAGACAATTCATTAAGAGACCCACGTTCTGCATGGGGCTGTACATAGGCAGACATTACCAAACCAAAGGGCTGAGGAACAGATACAAAGTCAAAGTGTTCAACGTTATGTCAAACCTTAAATAATTCTTGCAGTGAAAATGCTTCACAGTCTTTGAGACAGAAGCGATAGAAAAAAGGCAGTACTGTAAAAAGCAAAGCAGCAGCAGTTCACCAAGGTATTAATGCCATTTGTTCGCAGACTTTTCAGTAATTACTAATACATCAATACTTGGAATAATTATTCTTCCCTTATGAGGAAAAATTGTTTAACGATAATAAGTATCCGAATTGTAATTAAGTGCAAAGTTCATTGCAATCTTTTGTTTGGTCCCAACTGTATGCACTTACTGGCATTCAGCAGCAGACTCAATATTCCTGCAACACACAAAGCATAAGGCATTTGTGTCACAAAGGCCTTTGTTTGGGACCGGAACAACAGATAATTTACCCATTATTTGTGATTTTGCAGTTTTTCCATTACAAGTTGCACATGTTTCATTGAAACCTGGCATTCATGGTAAAAATTCTCATTTTTACCTGCCTCCATCTCATCATGGGGGAGATATCAGATCAAAGAATAAACTAAACCAAGGAAAAATACTTTCCTTTTTAGTCACTCAATTTTTCAGAAGATAAGAACACCAGAAGCAAACCTACTCTCTGTAAAAGAAACACGGTCAGATTTCATTCTCAACTAGTTCTCTGAAAAAGTGTGTGCAGATTTGTATGAAGTATCCAGCATGTTAAAAAAATCTACTCCAGAACTGAGTTGGAAATCAAAACAGAGGATCATCTTGCCATTTATTTTTGAAGACAAAATCATGGAAGAGTATTAAAAGCAGTTTGAAAGGGAACTTGCAATTTCCCCTTTGTGGATTATTCTTATGTGAGGATTGATTGGAGGTAATGCCAAGATGCGATTAATTTAAATTTGAAGTTGCCACTGTGAAAAATTAAACTCCAAATAAAACTGTTATTCTAAATAAACCCTAGGCATCAAAAAGTATAAATAAGGAAAAATACATATACAAATATTTCACATATTTTGTGGACAATTTTAATGATAATCAGCAAGACATATGACATGAAAATTTAAATATTCCAAACCCCTTCCCTTTTACAAGTGAAATGATTATTTCTGTGTGACAAAAACTAAAAGGACAGGTGTTTACTAACCATAGAAAGTGAAGGCACACAGAATCAGTTCCCATTCATGAAAACAATGTGGCTGGCTGTATAGAAGCACAATTTAAAATGAAAAAAATGACTAAAGTAAATTCATTTCCATTCTTATTACTTTTTTATGATTTTGAAACCAATGTTTTTATTTTGTAATTCACATATTGAAATTCATCCTCTTTTTTTTTCTAATTATTATTATGATGATGCACAATGTTTACTGATAGGAAACTGAGGCTCAGACTGATTTCTTTATAACCTGTGTATCAACATTTGCAATAGTAGCTACAGAATCTGTATGATGTCCTTGCTTAAAACTTTGCTGTTTATTGGTTTTGCATATAAACAGGGATTCAGTAATTCTCCTGAAGAGTGAAAGAAAGAACAGAATCAACTTCATTCTCTCATGTGGGTTCACTTACATGATTAAAAGCAGTATATCATCCATTCTGAGAGGAACACAAACCACAACTTAGAATACACTCAGCAGGTAGAAATACTTATTAAAAAGGCACTGTTGTTACACAGCTATTTCAGAATTATGCTGTCTTACAGATTTACACCTCTTAACATGATTTAGAAAATATGCAATGTAAACTTATGCTTGTTGTAAATCTTTTTAAAACTCTGACTTCCATAACAGTTGCTTGTTGAGCAAAAGTTTCCAGTAAGAGATTCTACATCTCCAGATTTTTTTTCTTAAGAGCCAACAAGTTTTCCCTAATACCTTTATTTGTTGCAAAATATACTCTTTTTTTCTCATAATGTAGGGAACATTTGATTACTATCCTGTTTAAATAATAATATTTCTTTCATAGAAGGGTGCTAGACACTTTCCTCAAGTTTTCATGACCAGTCAAATTTTTCAAACATATCCTTCTTCTTGCTCTGTTATGGACTTCAGTTTGCCTGGATCTTTCTGAAGCGAGTGTGATGGTTATAGACATCTCATTCCAACTAGATATTACCATATTAGAATCACAGCAAATTTTCAAAACTTTACAGACAGCAACATTTCACTGGAGTTAAAATGGCAGTATTTCTAAAGCTTTCTAATATATTATCTTGAGCAAACAAAACCCTTCAGCTCTCAGTTTATATCTTAAAGTTAAAAAAAACCAAACTATTGAGAACACAATAGAATGGCACCCCTGGAAGAACTGAGGAAATGGAGAAAGACTTTATTCTAAACAATGCAAAATAAGCTTAATTTGAAACACTAATGAGATTTAACTTCACATATTTGTGCTACA
This sequence comes from Egretta garzetta, assembly GCF_000687185.1. Lineage (NCBI taxonomy): Eukaryota > Metazoa > Chordata > Aves > Pelecaniformes > Ardeidae > Egretta > Egretta garzetta. Next base: position 1,006,845 of record NW_009258218.1, read on the forward strand.
CAGTAAAAGCACATAACAGCTAGTATTAATTAGTCTGATTATTAATCCTTTTCCTCTTATTTAGGAAATATATTTCATTAATAGAACATAAAATGGAAACATAAAGTATATTACTGTAAGCACTGACTGCAACCTGTTTTTACATTTTCCAAAATAGATTACTGCTTATACCACTTTAAATTGGTAGGTTTAATTAAGTAAACCCGGGTCTGAAAACAATGTGGTTTTACTTTGCCTATCTATTCTCATTTGCAATTAATATACTTTCCTAAGAAATGGGAAATTCTGGTGTCAAACCCATGCAAATTTTATAAGCTTCGTGTTCTATATTTACATACCTTATTAGAAAGCAAAACACAAAGAGAATCCAAGGTGGCACATTGTATAATATACAGTAATTTCATTAATGTATTTCTCTAAAATATTTCAGAATCAGAATTTTCACTTGCACAAGGGAATACGCTATTTACTTGTTTTTACTAATCACAACAAAGCTAATGATTTATCTTTTTAGTGGTCAACTAACTAAGCAATTTTTAAAAAAGCATTTGAATTTTAATAAGGCCTGTCAGTCGTAACCAGATGTGATTTGTCAAACCTTATACCATAAAGCAAGGTCAGATTTAAACTGACCTCTGTCAGAAATAAAACTATGGAATGGTAGAACCAGTTCGGGGGTTCTCAGCAATGTGGTCAATGCTATTTTTTACCAAAGGATGCAAGACTGGGACCTGAGCAGAGCTGGAAAGGAAAAGGCTGGAGCTAGGACAGAGCCCACGGGAGCCAGACATTCACCTTTCTGAAGCCGGCAAGGAAGCACAGAGTAAATGGCAACTTGTGCTACCAGAGGGAGCAGCCTCTCTGCTCTTGCTGCTGTACCTCCCAGCCTCTGCCGGCTGCAGCGGGGTTTGCCCAGGTTCCTCTGTGGGAAAAGCCACCTTCTGCAGCCTAATGCCCTGGTGTCTTTCTACCTTGCTGTGCCTAGGATACATCCACAGAGCACCTGCCCATCTTCTGCTCTTAGTGCACTAGAGTAAGATCCTTTGGCTCAAGCTGAGCATTGAGTGCATTTGAGAAGAGGAGAAGGAATAGATTTTTTCTAACTCACTTCTAGACAGATACAAGGTATCCTTAGAACCATCTCACGTGGTACAGACTGAAAGAGAGCCAAAGGGCCATGCCGTCTTCCTTCGGTGTTCCTACTACTTCCCTTTATACAAAGATTTTATGTTCAGGTGACTTCACTTCAGTCTGTTAATCAAAATTCCAGTATCACCATTTAAAGTTCTTCAACATGCATATACAAGAGAAGTTTAATTCAGGCTTAAAATACTTTTAAAGTAAGTAATCTAACACATTATGATGGAGAAAACTTAAATGCAGTTGACCTGGAGGAAAGCAACCAACCTGCTCAGGACCTCAGGACATTTATTTTAAAAGCATATATCCTATTCCTTTTTCGATGGGTGTGGAGGAGAGGTTTTGTTTACATTTTTTGTTTTGTTTTGCTTGTTTATTTCTTTGTTAGGATAGTGCACATGGGACTCCACAGCATGATAGGAAGTTCTCAAGCGTGTATTTAGAGCAGGAAGAATTTGCTCTGATTTTTTTATTTCTACATATTCAACACTGATAGTGAAATGAGTACTACTGTTACCCTGATAGTCTTCCCTCTCAGATGGGATTTCTTTTTTACACCTGAATACTTATGCATTCCCTGAAACTCTGTATGCAGAAATCCTGCCTCAACATTGTATTTTTTAATTATGTCTCAACAAAAAAATATTAACTAATTTATAACTTTTTGGATTATCCAGTTTCCCCATTGAATTGGTCTCACTTGGTGAATAGTCAAAGAACAGAATGATGTATTCATGTAAAAAGGAAACTTACAAAGTCATCGTTGTTCTGATTAATGTTTGAATACTGTATTTGATAAATGACAAATTCTCTTTTGAAGTAATGATCACTTTAAGATAAATACGTTTGGACGTGTTTAGAAATCAACACCAGTTAGTTTATTTTAACTGAAATCAAGATCAACAGAGCCAGAGCTTACTAAATCTGCTCACTTAGGTTTGCATCGTTAAAAGACAGGAAAGCAAACATGCAAGGGATTCCCCATAGGAGTTTAGATCTGGTTAAGATTTATTAGGAATATAAATACCTCTAGAAAAATTTTATCTAGGTATATTTCCATGCTGATATAGTATTGGCACTCTGTGTTTCTAAAGAGCTAACATAAGATATAAACACTATGGTTGGTGAACAGATTTGCAAAAACATAATATGAAGATTAACAAGGACAGGAAGCACGGCTTTTGTTAATATTGTGAAAATTGTAGTCTCCGGAAATATCACAATCTATTTTGCCAACACCAGTGTAGTATTTCTGATGTGGGAAAATACAAACATTAACATCTATGAGACAGTATAAATCAGACAGGTACACAAGGAGAAAATAAACTAGGTTTATGGATGGTAAAATATGGTTAAAAAAAAAGAACAGAAAAGAAAAGGAAAAAGTGCAGTACATCACAGATTCTGTGGCTTAGCTGAAATAGCACAGAACCAGAAATACATAAAGGTGGAGGGATTGTTTTAAATTAAAAAGGCAGAAACAATTGCAGACATACACACACACACCCCTTCTCTTATAAGTTAAATTACACACATTCCACTTCCAAATGTTTCTTTCCTCAGATATAAAACCCTATCATACTTTTGAGAAATACATCAAAACATTAGTCTTCTGCATACAAATACATGTGTTTCAGAGAATGCATTTTTTTCTTGTTTTCACTAGTTGAAAAGTAAAAGCATATTGTATTTGAATAATATATTGTTCTTACCTGTCTTGAAAAGCTAGCTTGTCACTTGTTCAAGAATACCTTGATCTGATGTCTATATCAAATCATCTAACCTTAAATGAAACCTTGTGCTAGGGGAGAGGCTCTCATTTCTATTACTTTTTATATTAAAAAAATATATAGATGACAGATCCTTTTACAAGGTAGCCTAGAGTGACTAGTTCTTGTCACAATGTTGTCATAGTGACAGTGACATCAATATACTTCATGACAATCAGTACAGCAATTTATCTGGAGAAAACATCAGCGTTGATTCCTGAGTGTATTTTGTATTGATTTCCTTTTCAAGTCTAATTATTTTTTGCACTATTCCTTAATTCAAATGTGACTATACTAATTCTTCTGGTTGTAAACAACCTTGTAAAAAAAGAGAGTGAAAAAAACCAAAAAACAACCCACAACCCCAAACCAAAAAACAAACCCCAAACTCCTGGAATAATACAAAACAAAAAAAGTTTGACTATAACATTTCTTTACGCAAATTAAAATCTCAGTTATTTGTTAGCATAACAGAGATACCTCCTAGGTCTGATTCTGTGACTCTGCACTCAAACTTTTTTTTCCAAATAAGATACAGAGTTGATTACAGTATAAAGTAGTATACACAGATATACACATTAAAATGAGGAGAAAATGGTCCCCTAGAAAGAGGTGATATATTCTCATTTTCAAGTAGGAAATACTGTACATCCACTAAACCCCCTCACTTTCGTGGTCATTCTTCACATCATTATGTTTTCAACCTACAACTTGTCACCCTCCTGAAACCTTTCACGTTTTTCCCTCAGTAATTGCTACATGACATACAACCACGTGAAGTTCCTGAAACAGAAAATGTATCTTCCCCAGTTTTTGTCTGGGAACTCTGCCCCTAATAGTAGGTGAAGGCTGCAGTTCACCTCTTACCTGTCTAATTTTTGCGCTATATGAAATCTGAAAAAGCAATGAATTGGTGCTACTTGTGATGTTCTCTATTGATAATAGAAATAATTTTCAGACTATGGGTGATAAACTTTCATGTTGATTTCAAATGTTTCCTTCAAATGATACGAGTTTTAAAAAAATGTTTTCTGATGTTAAAACTCACAAACTACTAACCATACCTTGAAACCTGAACCAGACCACCTCTTTTTTTCCTGTTTATTCAACACATTAAGCGGGAATTAACCCAAACCTCTCCAGTTTCTAAATAAAAAGGAAATATCATTGTACCAATGCTCCATGTATTTGTAATCCCAAATATTTGAAATAAAAGCCATACTTGAATAAGGAGAAACACAGACAAGTGGGATAACTTTTAGAAATCAGTTAAGTTTCCCATCACTTATTATTAGTCACATTAGGTCTGAAGTTGAAGCTAGTCATCTATGCTGCATGCAACCTGCCAAAGCAATTCACTGCACCATTTCAACATCTTTGTTAACTGGGATCACTCATCCTCCAATGGTGCCTCTCTTTGCCCATTAACTAGTGTCGACATTACTAACGTCTACCATAATTCTACAGTTATTTCAAACTAGACGTGTTGCTTAGCCTGGGTCTCTTAAATGGCTAATGAATACTGTCATACATAAATATGGATTCATATATGCTACATCCAATCAAATGACCAGGTAGTAAGTAGGTTTAGGAAAAAAAGGAAAAAAATAATTGTTACTATCCATAATTAGCCAAATACCCATAACCAAAGACTTCATAATAAAAAAAAAAATGTTTTGAAACTTAGAATATAAAGCTGGTTCATTAAGGAATGAGGTTCATCTATAGCTACTCTCAAATGATCAAACCACAGACTCTTTCTCAGGAGGTCTCTAAATGAAGATAAACAGAAGGATTTGAGTTACAGTGCTTAGGCTGCCACATTTTATTTTAAGATTATACTCAGCAGAAAAGCTATCTTTTATTTTGAAATGCGATTACTGCACTACGTGATAAGCAAGATTTAGGCTCTTCACTACCAACAGCAGTTGATGGGAGGCCTGACTGCCTCAGGCGTTTTATAACTATCCCTAAATGATTATATTTGAAAAATTTGACCAGAACTATATTGGAAAGGGTGAGTAATAGATGAGAGAGTCCTTTGTCCTGTGCTTGGCACAAAGTCAGGTGCATTTATATCATAGTATGCATATACTTTAAGTAAAAAACCAGCCTTACTTATTTAACAATGCGAAGTGGGAATAAGTTCTACGGTACATTAACAAGGCAAAACAAAGAAAGTATGTTTTATTTCCTTATAAAGTAAACTTAAAGGAAAAAAACCCCACCTATTTATCAGGTTTCAAATGCCTAAGTTACAAAATATTCTTAATAGTATTATAAACATTAGAATATTTTAGTAGTTATTTTTAAAGTTGTTCTTAATATCTGATATGTTTTAGTGGATTACTCATCCAAAAGGCCAACAGAGACAACATCTACCAGCTGCTCCTCTTAATCATCTGACACTAAATTCTTCACTGATACCCCTACATAAGATATTGTTCCTTTACAGAACAATACAAGACAGAGGCTCAGTACTGAACTGAAATCATTCTGTGACTGACTGCTTTAAAAGTCACATGAGCTTATTTTAAACACTGTGGTGATATTTGAAACATTTCTTCTCCAAAGTAATATGAACCAATTGTCAAAACAAAAGGAAGCTTAAAAAATACAAGAAAACTGAAACCATAAGTTCCATGAATTTTCACCGATATCTTAATATTTAAATCTTTAACATCTTCCTCAATGAAAACACTTAATTTCTATGCAGCATGCACATCTAAATGGATTTGTTCAGAATAAATCATATTAGTGAACACATAAGAAAATTTGATTTCAAGAGTACACAGAAATAGCAGACAGTGAGCCTTCTAGCTAGACCAATGCAGAAAAACCCCCACTTTATAAAGCATTGTTACAATTTAGCCTTGCGTCCAGGTTAGTTAAATAAGGTGTTAAAGCAACAAAATCCATCATCTTAGAAATATATGTGGCGTCTTTCATTGCACTAACAAGTTTTCATCATGGGATATTTCAGCTCTTACTTTACTGTCCGTATGATTATTTTGGGAATTGCTATTGTAAATGAAGATCATGGTCATGTTTTAATATTAAAGTAAGTGTGATGGAACAGAGCTCCTATTCTCAATTAAATCATAAAGCAGTCCTACTAGTCCTGTTTTAGGATACTGTTAATTATCTTTTAGGATAAAGAAAAAAATATTTATGCCAGGTTTATGACCTCTAATTCTAAACTGCTAAAATTTTAATCTCTGAAAAAAATAAATATCCCCTTGAAGATCACTAACTCAGTGTAGTTTTGCAATAAATAAATGTGTGATGATAATATACATAAGTTTAGTTTACTTAAATTAAAAAAGAAAAAAAATTGATCTTCACATTAAAAAGCACATTCAGGCTTGTTTTCTGTTGCTAATTCAACTGTGGTTTAAATTCACAGTTTTGCAAGCTGACATTTGCAAATGAGTATGTGTTTTGGTTATATAAAAGTGATGGTATTTGCAAATAATAAAGTTGGTGAGTTTGTTCAGTGAGATATATATATATGAACCTAAACAGCAGATTTCTGTAATATGGAATAATGGACCAGGGTAGAGGATGTACCTGCTCTCCTAGATACTGACAACTGTTATAATTAAAGAACTGACAGAGAACAAGGAGATTTTTGATCATAGCCTTTTATTGAGTCAATAACCCTTCAATTCATGACCCTGTAAGTTTTATGAAACATTAATAATAAAATTACATATAAAAAGTTCTTACAAAGAACTGATATCATTGCAAATATTAGGTCTGAAATAAATTAATCAAACCAGTTGCAGTAAGAAGTCTCAGAGGACAGAAAGAAATGGCAGAGGAAAACAAATGAACAATTCACAGAAGAAGTCAATTCTGTTTCATCAAAATTTCCCCACCAATCTGACAAAGTAACATTGAACATTACTGATCCCTAAGAATGCCTGTGAATTTATAGTCATCTAATGTTGGAAGCTGATCCTGTGCATCAAACTGAATTCATAGACCCTGAATATAACAGAATATTTTTTAAAATGATTTTGCATTCCAATTATAAACCCATTGAAGAAGATAAGCTATCTGCTTGGAGTTTATAATAGCTATCAGAGGCCATTTTTTGATTTTTAAAAGGTGAAATCACTCTTGTCTTGCTCACTACAAAACATTTCCATAATGAAAGAAATTGCTTACTGTACCATGGTTTAGCAGCCAGAATTAATTTATTTTAAAAAAACACCTTACTAACCCATGGCAAAACAGTTCAAATGTGGTAGGCTGCACTGATATTGTTGATAAGTGTGCTGAACAGTGTCTCTCAGCAGTTGCTCCAGATACCATACTATAACAAGCAACATCTACAGGGTGAATATAGCTTCTTTAAACTTCACAGCTAATGCACTACTATTCATATATATTAGGTGCATAACCTGTTTTAGGCTGTTCCTTGCACTGATTTTCTATCCACAACACTGTATGATAAATTATGGCTGAATTTTGTGTAGTTTTTAATTCATTTTTTTTTCTCTTCCAAGACACATTGCCTCTTCCTCAAGCTCAGTGAAGCAGTGAAGATACACAGGTGTCTTCAAGTCCAAAAGTAACCTTCCAGAAGTCTCTGATACCAACCAGCTAATTTGTACTTGAATGCCACATCTCTCCTATATATTTGGTTTTGTGCATAATAGGGAATTGTGTAGTCAGATGTTAGCCTGGAGTTCTAACTCCACCAAATGTTAAATAGTAGGTAGAAAAACTTGTAGGGAAGGGGATGAGTCTATGGGATTCTCACACCAAGATAGCCCCAGCTGCTTCTAGTAACTATAGGTTTAAAGCAGACTATTCCAGGTCTCTTAAAATTACTAAATGCTCTTATGTATCCACTTAAGTATTTCCATTACTGATGTTGCTGCTTAATAACAGGATTAGCAGAGTCTCTCCAGTGATTGGCTATAATTCAGTGCCCATATCTGAAGTGAGTAATTTTTTCTAAACTAACACATCTTTAGCTGTGATTCAGTTTAAATGATAATCTGAACATTACATGACTAAGATTGTCAGTTTTTTTTCTTGCTGGGATGCAATAAAATATCATTGACAAATGCTTTGATTACTTGCAATCCTACTATACTGTCTTTAGTGCTCACTATCTCTACCATTTCCAGATCAAATGAAAGATCAGAGTAACTAATACTCAAGCACACGAAGACAGACCACTTCAGAGTCCAGCACCAGTTCTTTAACTGTGATGGCTCCCTCGGCTTAGTTGCCTCCCTTCCTGGACCAGTGGATACACTGCCAAGAACTCTGTGTATGAGGCAACATGAGAGTTCAGGACAGGTATCTCAGACTGCAAAGATCATCCTGACAACAGCTCATGCTGACAAAACATTCTCTGTGTAGGGAGCTTGAGAAACCGGAAAGAGACGTGACTGACGGCATAAGACAAGGTATCATCCTGAAGCACCTTCTTCTATGCAGAGGACTGAAAGCCAGGATCCTTTTGTTCAGTCTGATCTGCCAGCATTCAGACGGACAGTCAAGCATATATTTCCTACTGAAAAATTGCATGCAGCGTACCTGAGAAAGTCTGTGGTGTTTCCCTACTGTTTTGTTAAAGCTTGTACTATTAATACATGTACAAATCACACCGGTGATTGCTTTTCCTGCTGTAAGCACTGATTCTAACCCATCACTCCATCCTTTCAATTACACTCTCATATGTCACACATGACAGCTTCACCTCCAACTGTGGCCAACAGTCGTACACATTGCAATGCACGCACTAACACAAGCAGAACTAAATTTAAAAAGTCTACCTCTTTTAATATTCTGATGATTCTATGACTTCAGCTGTCTCAGGACATGTTTTGTTTACTACTTCTGTAGATTTATTTATTTAGGTATTATAATGAACACAAACCTGACATTTCAATTTTAATTTTTTTTGTCATTTAGAGGCCTCCATTCTCGGTGCTGGTTTTGTTCACATGCACAAGAAAAGAAATATAGGCTGTGATTTCTCTCTTCCTCCCGATGTATTTCACAAGACAATTAGTCTTTATTCTCTTCTAGCCTACTAGTAGCATGGACAAAAACAATATTTCTGACAATATGGAAGCTGGGGAAGTAGAATACAACTGGACTGGTGAAAGTGGCTCATCTTGGGTGCTCTTCACAAGTAATCCCACCCACTGCTGCAATCAGAGACAGAAATCTGTGCTCTGTAAAATACCAATGAGTCATCAGGGCATCTCCTATATTCTTGTATTAATATTAGTTACAAGAGCTAAGGTGTCCTATTTGTCTCAAGGATACAGGGTTTTGTGCTCTTTTAATTAATTAGGAGTTTTAAGCATTTTTTGATTATTTCTCAAGATAAACATGTCAGCACACCCTTTTCTATACTGCAGTCAAGAAGAGAAGCCAAATTATTGATTCTAAAACATTTTCCAAGAGTGTGCAGCCTACAGCTTAGATTTTGATAATATTACAAATCTGTACATTTGTTTGTTGTGATCTACTAAATTTAAGGGTGGTTTTTTTTTTTTGCTTTCAGTGATCTGAGTAATTTACTGCAAACCTGCATGTGCAGGTGCATGCAGACTGTATGCTTTTTTGACATATACCTGTTGTAGTGTTTTATATTGCTTACCCTCTGCTGCCAAAAAACCAAACCTCAGCCACCTGACCAGCAAGGTAAGGCAGAGAAAATACAGTTACTCACTCAGAGTAGAGCAGACTTGTTACAGATGAAAACTGAGAAGGTATTTGATTAGAGTAGTGGTACCACTTTGCAACAGCACAGGACAATACCAGCTTGAAGGAGGAAGACCCAAATACCAAGGGCAATACCGATCAATTATTTTTTGTCAAATACTTCCCAATTCAGTTTGTAACTGCTGTCGTCTTGTCTTTATGGATGAGGTGGTTTGTAACTTCCAATTCTGACTCTTCCTTTTCAAGTGCTAATATTTCATTTTTTTTTAAAAGGAACAGAAGGTGGAGATAGACAAAGTGAAGATATCTTCATTCAACTTAAAAAAGGAGGAAGATGAAGTCTGTAAAATGGATATCCCTCTACTGGGAAAGCCTGCTCACTCCAGAATCATGAATTTCTCTTTGGTGATACTTTTTCATCACAATACCTGTAGTTATGAAGCTTGATTTCGTCTACACTGTGGAAATGTAGACCTATAATTTTTGTATAAAAGCCTGGCTTACGTCTCTTTCATACCTACTATGCCCCTCCTTAGTTCTGCAAACAGAGCTTTCCCATTAAGAAATAAGCAAAAGGCATAAGCTTGCCAGTTACTTTTAGATTAAATTTATCAAGCTACAATTATTTCCAAAATTATCTTTCCTCCCCATCCTAGGCCATTTATTGAAATAGAATATATTCTATGTTTTTGATGTATGTCAACAAGAGGAAATAAAGAGTATTTTCAAGTGGTTTTTTTTGTAATCTGCTAACCCCAAACCAACTTTATTTTAAAATGAACTTTGTGTTTCTGCAAAAAAAAATATGAACATTTGGAAATTCATCTAATCACTACAATTACTTAATCAAGCCAACAGAATATTAAAGAGCCAGTTAAAACAAACAAAAAAAATAATCAAGGATCTGTAGAGAGCCTCAGCCTACCTAGGCAATTAGACAGAATGATGACAGGTAGCATTTGGGGCAGTATATTCAAAATCAAGTGAGCTGGTCTGAGGTTGAATATCTTAAAAAAAACTGCATAACTGTGAGCAATGGAGATATTTAGACCTAAAACTTAACTTAATATCCTACTATGAGCATGACAACAAGCTAGATATTAAGATGTCAGATGAGGAATAAAAGATAAAACTGAGATTAATGTGATTAGTCAATGCTCTAATACTCAATCACCCTGTATAATGTGTTTGTATGACTTAACTTTCAACAAATATCATACTAAAAAAACATTCCAGATAGACTACAGTTACTTAATAAAAGCAGAAAAAAATTGTTTCACATCAAGAGAGTACTAAATGTATTTGGACTGTTTATTTTAGAAAGATAATGCATAACAGGACAGAAGAAAGACAAAATTAACTACATTTGTACAAAAAAGATCAAAATCTGTCTTCTACTGTTGTGTAAAACAGGAGTAGACATTTAAAAGAAATAAAAAGGAGAAATGCTCATCCCTGCCCCACCTAAATTCAGAAGTGGAATACATTGCTACAATGTGTGACTTCAGGGAACACTTTACAGAGGGGAAAAAAAGAAAAAATTATATATACAATAAGAACAAACATATGTCACTAGCAAGAGCATGATCCAGACTGACGTGTTTACCTAAGGACTCTTTCAGTACACAACTTATGAACTCATAATATCAGCTTGCTTTCAAGAGGATATGTGTTTGAAGACTGCCTCATTCTGTGTTCCTCCTCATGACTGTGATGATAAAACCACAACACTACAGGTATTGGAGAACGAAGAGCTATAATTAGCTATTTTTTTTCTACCAAACAATGAATGTGCGAAAAGAATACTCTTGCTGAGAAACCAGTGTACTCAATTCTGTTTGATGGAGGTTATTTGAGGTTGGTAGAGGAAGCATCATAAAGCTTGGTATGGAGATTGACATGCTTTCACAGCAGAATAATCTAGGTTAACTCGAGGGGTCACTTTAGCCAAGGTTAAAGCAAGATGACCTAGACAGAGAAGTAAACAAGCCATATACTGGAATTCACACCACTCAGAAAAATCCTCAGATGGTGTGGGGATTACTGCTTACTCTTTACAAGTAAACATACATAAGGACACACAGCCATCTAGTGAGTGCTGAAGGATGCTGGTAGAAAGCAGCAGATGGCCAGAACAGTCTAACTCTGTTCTGCTGGGAGGTAACTACCCTCAGATCTTGGAAAGTTTAATAAAAGTCAGTAATTTTTAGCATCTTTTTGTGCTGTGTTAGGAATGGAACAACATACAATAATTTATAACATTTTTATATGCAGAAGTACAATATGGAAGGAAGAGGATCTTGAGGATGAAAAACGCAATTGAGTTCTGCCCTGAAGACTGTTCTTGGTATCAAAGTAATAGGAGAGCATGCTTTTTCATGCAGAGATTGTGATGCTAGCACACCTAAATATTGAGGCAGAAAAATAGTTTACCATATACATATGTAAGCCAAACATGTTTTATGAGCAACTGTAATGGTAACATAAAGGTTTCAGTCGTGCAGGTGTCCTTCAAATTGAGTGAACTTACAGATGGTTTTCAACTAGGTTTGATAACTAGAAACACAAAGTTAAATAGGACTGAACCTAGCAATATTAAAAACATTCATAGTATATGTGAAGGTTTAGACACACAATTTCTGACTGGTTACATGTGCTACCCTGCCTTTGCCAAATCCAAAGTAAAATGTCTCATTTACAGAATGAGATGACAGGCTCATAGCCTATACTCATAGCAGATTACTGCAGCTCAATTAGTGGGCTATTTGATAAGCTGTACTTAATCATTGAGATTCCTGAGAGCTTTTCTCCCCATCGTTATATTTGAACCGGTTGTAATCTCTGTTGTGAAGATGTATCTATGTATTTAGCAATATGCAGTCTAGTCTAGTCTGGATGAATTTAATGGATAATCAAAACTGGTTGGGAAACTAATCTTGGTAGTTAAAGGTTCATTTTTAAGCTGGAAAGCTTTGCTGAATCAAATTTCTTACAGAGATGTCCCAGCTTTCATTCTGCTCAATATTTTTACTGATGATACTCAACGGCGACAAGGATTTCAGCATCACCCAATGGCCTGGTTAATAGAACAGAAAAATCCCTTTTCTTGAATTTGCAGACAACACCATGCTAAGAGAAGCTTAAGACTTGTTGCAGAATGATTTTAAGACTTCAAAAAAAAGAGTTACAAAAATTTGAAGAAGCTGTCTAAAAGAATGTAATCGGCTTAAGACAACTCCAAATACATATATTTCTGCCCAGACTAGTATAGGAACCAACTGATAAGGTAATTCTGCATATTTTCTACAGCTCTAATATGGACTAGGTAAAACAGAGGGTTTGATCTAACAGGAAAGTAATTTACAGAACATCAGTATGAAATGCTCTGGAAGTAGACCTACAAGATACAGCTTAAGGTAAGCATGCTTACCTTTGTGTACTTACTTCTAATTCTGATCTATATAAAGTTTACCTTCTTTCAGCTGCTCAGCATTAAACACCACAAAAGTGAATTCTCTCACCTTTCTCCTTTTTCAATTCAACTTTATCCAGAAGTGGGAGAAGCACTTTAAACTATCCCAAGCTGTTATGAAAACTGTGTCTCACCAGTCTTTGGCTCCTCTAAAAAGCAGATACTTAACTAGGAGGTTCCTGTGAAGGCATATTCAACTTGACTAAGCAGCCACCCTTTCAGAAAAAGTTAATCTGGGGCACAGCTAATTTTATTCAGCAAAAGCTATTGTGACATTTAATTGCATATTAACACCTCTAATTTGAGCCCATGACCATTTCCTGGATACGCTTCTGAGACACAGTACTAGCAATGAGTAATTCCTGACCTTTAGCCATTGAATTAACACCTCTAATTGTAAATGAGAGAGCAGTTCAACCAAAACTCTTCCTAATGAAGTACCTTATATGACTGTTACTTGGCTGGTTTGCTACAGAATATCAATTCCCTTAGAGACTAGGAGGAAATTTTTTTCCCTGAGGCTTTCCTAATTTATATCCCTCAGAAGTTGCTCTGACTGTATGTGCTTTCACAACCGTAGTTGGAAAGGTTATGTTTATGCTATTATCTTGCCTGCTGAAAGAGTGGTTGTACCTCCAGGCTACTTGAATTTGTTGCTGCTTACCATGTTTATTCGTGCATCTTATGGTGCAAAGTCGCAGCCTGTAACCAAACCACAGTAGGCTGTGGTCTTGTCAAATCTCATAGAGTATGCAAGTTTAGGCTGGCAAATTCATATATAGCAGAGGTGGGAGACATTAATGTTGTGTGAACATAATTTTCTACTTCCTTGCAAGACTCCTGGGCTATCCTCTCTTGCAGAGCTATAAGCTTAAACTTGAAGCTACTCAGGAAATATGTAAATTATGATCCCGCTGACTTATTCAAAGCATAAATTACACACAAATGGCATGGCTATGAGTGTTGTCTATGAAACACTTGTGTCTTTCTGATGTCATGCTATTACAATTCTGTAGAATTGTCTAGGGCTGCTCACTTATTGGATCTGGTAATATCAAAATTGTTAGTTTTAAAACCAGCTGGAAAAAGGTGTTGCAACATTTTTCATTCCCCATTTAAACAGAAATGTTTGCAATCTTTCCTATAAATGCAAAATACTCTTTTGGTTGTCTTCTCTCTGTCTGCCATGAGTCTCTAGGGGATGTCCAGTACAGGCTGGGTCCTGTTAATCTTCTATTCCAGAAACTCGTTCTAGGCTTGTTCAGTTCCTGTTAGCTTTCTCCCCCTCCTTCTGATAAAAGCCTTTAGGCAAATCCATTTTCCCATGCAGGAATTATAAGTGCTGCCACGTTCAGTTAAAAGAGTCCATTTCTTACAAGCTTAAGCTACAGCAATAAATTCATAATGGTATTTAAAGGAAAATGCAAAACTATTAATATCAGAGGAATTCTTCTTAAGAATAAATGTAGAAAGCATTTTTTGAGTTTTAGTAATAGCTGTGTTCTATCACAGCCTTTAAGAGAAACTGAACTGGAAATAGACTTTTTTCTAATATATGTATTTTAATTAAAATTATCAACATGTGTTGTTTTGGGGGAAAAAAAAAAGTATATGTGAACTGGTGAATCCCAAAAGGAAATACTTGCCCCTGCTTTTCCCTTGCAGTCGTTAGGATAGCTCCAGCATATCTGCAGCTCAGGGGTATTCTGAACTATTGAACTGGTATGCTTAGTGTATGAGCACAAAAATGAAATAGCTGCTAGATAATCTGGCTAACATAATAGGGGGTTTGCTACCGTAAGCACACTACAAAAAAATTGCTGCCCTTTTTTTTTATTCCTTCCTACATTGTAAGCATCACCATTTTTGGTAACTAGTTTTGCTAACTGTACTCTTAGCCCAGATCCGCTAACTAGATGAGGTACTTGATTCAGCTGAATTATGCTGGAATTCCCATGTAAGGAAAAAGAAAAAAAGAGCAATGCCAGCTCAGTATTTCCATTATGGGAACTGAATCACCCAGAGGCTGAAAACAGGTATGAGTCCTTGGTTATTTTTGGTGGCATACTGGAATAAAAAACTGAAGTTAACAGAAATTAGCATGATTATGATATTCTTCAAAAATATGCACCAGATTTTTTTTCAAAACCAATACCTTCTGTATGTTCTTTTGAACAAATATTACATTCAAAGCAGTATAATTGTGTTAACAATAGAAGACATCCTTTAGAAGTGTAGAAAGTGGAAAGATAGAGGAGATGAATGGAAAAAGAGAGCTCACAATACTTAACATAAGACATAATATTTTATACAGCACTCAAAAATCACAGCAAGAAACAGTGTATAAAAACTTAAACACATTGAAGGTTTTCTCAGCTAGGAATTGAAATGCTAAGGTCTAGCAACATAGCCAAATATCTAAAAAACTATTTTGTAGAATATGAAATTCACATGAAGACAACAAAATTACCTACATAAACAAAGCTTTAAAGCCAGAGAGTATGAACATAAATGGCTTCTATTTTGAGTATATGAAAATCCATGGCTGTTAATGATACTGATTTTTGTTCGCTTCAGTTGTGATGTATATATGTGTTACAAATTATAATTAGGATAATCAATTCAGAGGTATCTCAGTCTAGATAAAGACCCTTGGAGCTATTATACCTGTAGGCATTATACCTATGTTGCTTTGTGGACCTGTTAATAACTTACCCGCAGTTCCACAGAGAATACAACACAAAACCTTTGCTTCTTAAAGCCCAGACCAGGTCCTACCACCAGACCGGGTCCTACCACCAGCTCACCTTGCTTTTTCATTAGCAAATGAAGCATAAAGGTATAAAACCTCATATTATGGAAATTATTGCTTTCACTTCAAAATATGTTATTCATCTACACAAATAAAAAAACCAGGTAACCGCAATATTCAAGGCATTCTGAAAACCATCATATAGCAAACCTCATTTTCAGCCCTTTTATTCACAAGTTCTAGGATCTGAAAGCTTATTAAAATGACATGGGAAACAAAACAGGCCTGGTTTGTGCTCCCATCCTATCCTTTTTCCCCTCAACTTCAGCACAATTTACAAATGTTTTCTGTCAGCTTTTTCCCTTCATGCCTCTTCTCCACTGTGATCATGCACTTTGTTTTCATCAGGCTCTCTGCCCTTCTCTGACTGTAGTAACTAGATTTCTTCAGCTCCAGCATCCTATTAAAGACGTGTCCAAAATACTTACTATGTTTGTTCGCCTGCGCTTTTGAAGCATTGACAGCGTACTGGTTTAAAGCCCAGATCACCCACTGAAGATTTGTCAGGCACTTTCTCTGCTTCCTATCTAAAATCATTGATACCCTGTTTCTGGTAGTAAGAAGTTGAAGGCGATTCCTGTTTTATTTGAAAAGGATGAGAAGCCATTCCTTAACTGCAGTTACACAGGCTTCAAAGCCTTAAGAGAAATTAAGGCAGAGGGTTCCTGCCATCTTTCTGCCTCCGATGAGCTTAGTCAAGGAGCTGCTCCTATGCATATGCTCAGCAACACTGCACATTGTTCATCTGGTCAAAGCGTTAAAAGCTTGTGAGCAGCTATAGAGACAAAGCTGGGGGGATTGAAGCCTGCCTTTGTGCTCCATCAGTGCAATGCTGCTTGCATCCTGAATGCTTTTATTTCCTTCCCCACCCCCCAACAGCAGTGAAATATCTTTATTTTCAGAAAGTTAATTCCCAAAAAGGAGCTGATAAAATAGAAGGGTATTACAGAACTGAAAACACCCCTCAACTGGACTCTGCACCTGAGGAGTATGGCACTAACCTCAAAGCAGAATCAGTTTAGACCCTAGACTTGTCAGACAATTTGTCAGTAGAGGAAGAATGGTTATAGCTGCCTGCGGGCAGAAGAATGTAGCTGAGGATCTTTTATTAAAACTGTTCCCCCTATTCACTACATTCCTTTTGCCTACAGCTCAGTCCACAGCTTGCTGTTAGCAGTGTACTGTTGCCTGACCTCTATAACGCGTGAATTTTAACATCGTAGCATGCTAACAGAAACACTTTCTAGCCTGGTTTCCTAAGAAAGTGAGGTTTGTACTGTAATGCATAAATATACATACATTTTTCCTTTACTCACACTGAATATATGGTTTGATTTCCACCAATTTTTCAAAGAATTACAAACCCTAAATAGTATTATATTCTTAAAAGGTTTGTGAGTTGGTTAGAGGAAAAACCCAGTAATGCCTCCTACTGAGCTCAAGTCTCATTAGCAAACAGAAAGACATAAAGAGTATGAAAACTCCAACCATGAGGTGGGGGGAGGAACAGAGACAGATACCCTTTAATGATAGTTTTCACTATATTAAGCGTGAGAGAATTCAACCAGGAGACAGGTTTTGTGAAACCATGCTTAATTCATTTTGCTGCCAGAACTCCTGTTGATGTCTCTGTGCTGCGTCACCCAGCACTGAAAAATGCTTCTGTCACAGTTAAGGGTGCTTTAGCCTGTCTCGGGCTTTCTGACAAATATTGTTCTCGCAATGCAAATACTTCATCCTTTCTTATTCAGCCTTTTGAAATCAAATTTCAGAGTAAGAATCACTCCAGAGGAAAGAGCAAGCTGAATGCAAGAAATTTGGTAGGAAATAGGAAGATAAAAAGGAGAGTTAAGCAAAGAAAACCAGTAGCCAGTAAACTACAATTCAGAATTATAATTTTCTTCTGTTTAGAAATGGAGCGCTCCATTTAAATGTAAAAGCCTCAATGTTGCTATTTCTTGCATAGATATTCTTCTTTATTGTGTATGTGTTGCATCTGACTTTATAATCTAAACCAAAATATGTAAGACAAATGATTACCCAGGAAAGTTCAGACATTCACTTAAGCCACGCTATTTAATAAATACCGAAGCATTCTACTTTTGTAACAGTTTTCATTTGAAGATTTGAATGTACTTCAAATTACTTCAGTAGTCCAAAAAAATGCATCTGGACTGGTAAACAAAGCATTGCCTCTGTCTCATGTATTCCAGCACTTTCAATATAACTTCACTACAGTTTGGTCAGATTCTAAATTCCTAAAAGTGTTATTTCAAAAGGAATTTAGAAGCGGACCAGAAAATGTCTCAATGTTGTTTCATTTAGGCTAATTCTTAATTCTCTAATACCAATTTTTTTTTGGTGCTTTTTTCAAAACATCTTTATTAGCCTTCTTAGTTTTCATGTATATCAATACACTCAATTTCCAAGTAGAATATAAATTAAATTTTAATCTCATTAAATTTGCCATATAAGTGGTTCAAATGCATACTGTAACTTTCACCTTGAAATTCTATTTCTGTGTATGTCTTGTTTTCCTCATGTTTTCATGATTGGCCTCTTATTTATCTGACTATGTGTGACTCATGGTATTTTATCTTTTTTTTTAGTACTTTAGAGTTTATGAAGCATTTGCCTGTGCAGATGTCTGAACATATTGCTGTACAAACCCAATACGAGTTTCAGACTTTTAACAATATGGTACTGTGTTGTTCAGAGAATCATTTTTAAATGAATAGTTTTCTGTTTAGGTTATTATGTAACTGATATAAATTACTTATAACTCAATGCTGAAATACAAAAGAAATTTGCGGCTATATTATGAGTCTAGCAACACGTAATTAGTGTTACTTAGACAATATATCTGTATATTCATGCCGGTTCATATAATGGAAGAGGAGGAAAAGCATTGTAAAGAAGGAAGAAAGGGGAAGAAAGTTAAATGAGCAATAGCAATGAAGGAGAAGAAAAGAAGCAGAAAAGGGGGGAAAAGCATAGCAAGGGAAATAGAATTTTATATACCATTTTATACATGTATATACATACACAAATTGATTAGCAAACCCCTAAAGTATCTGACATTTGAAATAAGACTACAGAAATTCACAAGTTAATCTGAGTACATTTTAGTTGAACAATTTTCAATGGGTGCAGTGGCTGTCCCTCTCAATACATCATTGATTTGAAGTGCATATTTGTTGCCAGACATATAATTGACTATTAATGTTAGGCTAATGCTTTGCACATTAAGCTCAGCTTCAGTTTTTCATATGCATGTGGACTCTATTGCTGTTATTTTACCCCAAATGGGCAAATCTCTATAGTGTCTGTTCTTTGTGAACTATATTTATCCCAGTTTATCCCGTATCAATGGAGGAACAACCACAGGCAGAACACCTACAAGTCTGCATCTCTAGAAAGAGCATACTAAAGATATTAATAGTTCTAGCTGATATGTGCAGGTAGGATTTAAAGAAATAGGTAGAATGGGTTATGTTGTCTCACTTGGCAGACCAAAAAAGAAAAAAAATTAAAAAAAAGGTATGCCAGACTGGAGCTAGAGATGCCAGTGTGAGACTGAACTGACCCTGGGAAAGTCAGAGCTACCTGGCATGCTACACAGAACCTCAAGCATGGTGTTACCACAAAAAGCAGGTACAGGGCTCGTCAGGGATTTTGACTGCATGCTTTGGAAAATGTTTACAGCAGGGTGTACTCTGATGTTCCTTCTAAAGAATCCCTTACAGAGAAAGGGGGACAATAAGGGAAAAGCCTAGAAAACAGCAAGATAAAACTTCTATGAAGATACAGGAAATCTTTAAGAGAAAACAATAATGATTAATAAAAAGTCCCTAGATAAAAATTACAGATAACTAAAGGACAAACTCTGAGCAAAACCAGACATGAACAGGAGAAACAAAATTACTAGGATCACAGAAAGAAGATGGTAATTGATTTGTAAAAGCAAAACCTATTTACTTATCATGGAATTATCCCAAGTCACATCCATTTGGAGGTCCCCAGTTCCTCCAAATTCCATACACAACTTTCTCTACCTGCCTTTAGAGAATCCAACTCCTACCTCCTTCCTTGCATCGAGGGGATTTTCTGTATACAAAACGTATGTGGTGCCAGCATTCTCATTTGTTATAGGAATATAAGCTAGATGAAACAAACCCTACAAGGATACAGCACTATGCAAAACCATAAATCCTAACCAAGGAGGAGAAATTGCTTGATTTTCAGAACTCTTCAGATTACATGGACTTTAATGTACTGTCTCTCTGCTTTCCAGACATACATTTTGACACCGTAATGTTTTGGGCTCCTTTACAATTTATATAGCAGGCTCCACTATTTCACTTCTTCAGCCTGTCTGGTATTACATGAAAAACTTGTGAGCTGCAACACCATTAATCATGTTTAATCATGATTTAAAGGCCTTATGTAATAAAGAGTCTATCATATCCCTGGCAAATTATTTTAAAAACATAATTATACTGACTGAAGTTCAAAAAAATAGAACAGTCTAACTACTACTAAGAGTTAATCTTGGTTCAATTGCCTTTTTAAGTGCCTTTGCCTACTAGGGTTAAAAGGCTTTCTAATAGGAGTTTTCTATATAGACCACTCCAACTATTCTCTTCAATAAATAGCTAATGCCCTATGAAAAGCAATATTTCATTTTGTGAAAAATCTCCGTGATAGGCTTAGATTTTGTTCAAAGGAATATATTAAAGGAGATGTGACATGCTTTGGAAACAGTGTAAGTTTTAGAGGGAATTGTGTTTGTCTTCCACAGCAGTCTTAAAACTTGCAGACCTTTCAATACAGTCGGCATCTATCCAAGAAATTTCCTTTTAATAAGAACATGTTGAGCATTATTTGTTTGAGAAGATACTTGTTGGCAGCATTAAAAGCAGACCAGTGTTGGCACCGGACAGTGATGTGCTTGTTAACTAAAAAAAATTCTGGGTTTTTGTTTGGGCTTTTTTTGTTTGGTTGGTTTTTTGTTTTTGTTTTTTAAATATTTCTGAAGGACTGAATGTAGTACCTATGAAAAAAAAAGGTGTAAGAACATCTTCTATATAAAAGATCATAGTTTCACCGAAAAACATTCTTGCTGATCTGGATTTTACTTTTGGGTTTTTTTCAGGAACTACACATTGTAGCAATCAAATATTGTTTATTTTTCTTCTAAAGCACACACAGACAGTGAGACCACTTAATGGATGATAAATGCCATTATTGCCATTATAAAGACATGTATACCTGATGTATACTGGCTCCTTGCTGATGCTACTGACAAGTTATTTGTGCAGGAAGTAAGGGTGAAGTTGAAGCAATGAAAGTTAAGCACATCACTTTTAATCATTTACATTGCCTGTCAAACAGACAGAACAGCCACTGGCATCTCCACCTGCAAAAGGTAAATGTACACCCTCCCTACTGTTTCTGCCAATGTACCAACATCCAGGAATACACCACCAGTAAGGTCCACTGCACCAGTGCAGGGACTGACTCCAAAAGAGAAAATGAACTAATATGCACAGGAGTAGGTACTGTGTTAAGTAATTAATTAATTCAATATGCAACTATAAAAATAAGTGTGAAACCTAATTCCCCATCATCCTTCACATACAGCTTGGACAAAATAAGCATGAATGTGATAAGCCACTTCCCTGACTTCATCTTGGTGTTAAATTTCCCAGCTGATTTGGCATGCAGTATTTGTATATGCAAGCAATTAGAAGGGCAGAAATAAAATTAAGTGTAGCTAGAAACAAGAGAAGAGTTATTTAACATCCAAATACATTTAAAACCCCTCATCAATTTCATAAATGACAAACTATTTCTCCTTAACCGTCAGGTCCACTCACAAAAAAAAGTAAAAAAAAAAAAAAAGAGAGAGTCAAGTTAGGAAGAGAAAGATCATAAAGGAAGTTTAAACTGGAATTCCCTTGTACATCATCACTAGCCGAGGCCAATGGAGAACCAGCCTTATTCACTTAAATTTTCATTCAGACGCCTCAAACATGACTGACTCACACCTCTGAGACACAGAATACATTTGGTGGTAAATATTTGATAACAGCAACATATATCATTTTTCTTCCCCTGGCATTTGTAAGAGAACAAATCCTGACCTGCATCATTAAAACTATATCAAACAGAATTTCAGTAGATATTTTATATACACAGGGCTAGAGGTTAAATACTTGCACAAGAAATAGTCTTGAATTCTAAGCTATACTTGCAGACTGTAAACACACATTTCTCACATCCCAGACTTTCTTTTTATCCAGTCTTTTAAATATTCTGAATGAAAGCACCACCATCCCACCCCCACCTTCCATTTGAAGCTGAGCCTCTATATTCTAAGAATACTCAAAGCAATTTTGTTTCTACAGCAGTTTTGGTTTCTGGTCTTGCTACAGTGCAAAATGGTTTTGCATTTTACATAAGAATCAGGATGGGGGAGAGAGAAAAAAAAAAACAACAAAACAGTCAACAACACACACACACACACACACCCCCAAATATCACAAACCATAAAACCCCTTGACCTGAAACAGTAGTTCAGTGAGGAGGACTGGATTGGAGAAGAGATTGCTTGTTTTCCCACTAAGCCAAATAATTTTGTACGCCTTGCTGGACTGCCTCCTAGCTTCAATAGGAGCAAAGGAAAAACTTCACTTAATCTGGCTTTAGGGTTAGGGCAGCTCTTGGGCTATAAGATCTCTAGGCTCAAGCCCCATGAAATTAGGCACACCTAGAAAAGGAGCCTTTGCTTCATGAATGTCACAATCCAAGGTTATTGCATGAAAACCTGTCAAGTATTTCCTCCTCTGTGGCATTCTCAGAATACACCTCTGTATTTAGACTCAAAGAGGCTCGGAAAGGGAAGCCCTGACAGATACTTGCTGAGGCACCCCTCTATAACTGGTGTTATCAACTCCATGGCCTCAGCCTGCTTCCCTTCTGGACACACCAAATAAATTTCCAGAGGTGGTTTTGGTGTGGGCTTTTTTGCTTGGTTTTTGGTTTTGTTTTTTGTTGGTTTTTTTTTTTTTTTGGTTGGTTGTTTTGGTTTTTTTTGTTTCAGTGTTTTTTTTTTTTTTTTTAAAGTAACAAAAAGAGGTGACAACCTATTTTTGCCATCTGAAAGTCTCTCTCCATTACCTCATGATTAATCTATTTTCCTAATTTAGATTCATGGTCTGCTGGGCAATTCAATCATCTTAATCTTTTATCAGCTGTAAGAACGACTGATGTTAAATTCGCAATGTTTCCTTCGTCCAAATGATCAGGGAAGCCTATAAGATTAATTAGACATACCTAGTCTTTGGCCAAAAGGCAATATGCATCCATCAGTTTCTAAATTATTTCTTCAACTTTTCTTTTTCTTTTTTTTTTTTTTTTTTTTTTGAAGTTTGTTCCCTGAATTTTCTTACTGTTAAGTCAGATTAGTAACCATGTGGTTGTGTGGATGGCATTTTTGATTTCTAAAGTTAATGATCATTTATTTACATATTTTAGTTCCCATGTTATTCTGTATTTTACTTTCTTCCACATTCTGAAGAGATATCCATCTAGCACCCTTTCGTGAAGAAATCAAGCCCTGTGAGTTTTATGTTCTAACCCCACAACCCCTCCAAAATCACCTTCCCTCCTGCAATTGTGCACTCAATTTTACTATCCATGAATCCTGGTTAAAAGATTTTAACCTTCGTTAAAAAGTACAACATAGGTGTTTGTCAGTCATGGCTATTTTATGATCTTAATTGGATCAGTAGTCAGTTGAGATTAAAAATTTAATAGCTGAAAACATTATTGAAGACGACACAGTAACAAAAAACCTGCAGAATTTTCCAAAGAAGAGTTTTCTCTCATTTCACGCATTTTAATTTGAGACTTCAGTGCCAAAACATATTAGAGGCGCTGAGCCACATGCTTTATTTTCCCCTTATCATTAGGCTTACTCTGAATATTCATAGTTCTCAACAAGCTGAGATTAATCCACACCATGTCATCCTGCATCACTGATCTCTCTCTGCAGTAAATGAAAACAGAACATCTAGCACTTCTCAGAATGTGGTCCTCTGGCCTTTAAATTTAGTAATAAATAAAAAAATTAATGTTGTAGACTATGATTTTACCAGGTAATTTTTTTTTCTTTAAAAAAAATAACATTTCTGTAAAGGTTATATAATAAATCTTTTAAATGGTGAAACAGCATTATCTGGGGCAGGTATTTTTTTTTTTGCATAGGCTAAGCTCCAAATCGGAAAACTATAACACTGCAGTGCAGAGGGTAGACTTAAAAATCCAAACAAAAATTGACAGTATTTATATTTTGCTAGTGCCCTGAAAATGGCCCCACATGGGACTATGATACAATTATCTGCCTATGAGTAAAAGAAATAGCTACTAAAACAACCATACAAAAATCAGATTCAATGTGAAAGGACATAGTATAAATCTATCCTGACTGAAGTAATATTATTTGTATATATTTAAAAAAATAGTCAGCATGCAGCTGTCTGAATGTTTTCACAACATCCAGTATTTTCAGAGGAAATTCTGTATGCCTTTCCTCAACCATCTAATAAGCTTAGGAAGGCTGAGAAGCTGCTGGCCTGCTTGACAAACAAAAGTCTGTGCCGAATTCTCCAGAAACATTTTGTACTGCAGTTCATAGGTGCCCCAGTAGATGAAAGACATGGGAGTTAACAAAAAGTCACACAGGCAGTGTGAGAGATGAGTGAGGACTGCAATTAAAATTGGTATAAACTTATACCTTCTTACATTTACAAGGAATAAAGGTCTGTACCTGTTCTCATTTGGATCACTTTCCTAAAGCCCTAGATAGATAAAGGCCTGCCACACACCCTTTAAGGTGGTACTTCTGACAAAATTAATGTGTAAGTAGATGGGAGATTCTGTATTAGAAAGTATGGCCTATGGTACTCACGCCTGAGCTGTGAGGCACAGAAGAAAATCATAGAGGGAGAAGGTTCTTTCTTCATGGAAATTGCAGTGAGAAGCAATAAATGTATTAAGAACATGTTACTATGGTACTTTAGCATTTAAGAGCTTGTGGTTTTAGTACACTGGTTGCTAAAGCGGAACCCTAAACCTCCACATTGGGAACCTAGACTCTGTGAATAAGTAATCTCCAAATGGGATTTAAAGGTAGCCAGTAAGAAATACTGAAGAAAACCGCATACAAAACCCTAGACCCTCTTGGGGAAATATGTGCTCTATTCAGCTCCAAAAGGATATCCTTGTCTTGCAGGACCCATACGCTTCAAAAGGAGCATCTAGGTCTCTGAAAGAGAGATCAGCTGGTTTCTTCTCTTGAAAGTCCAACCAGAGAAAATAGTGATCTCAACCGGGCTATATAACTTCCTTTAGGAAGGAATAGACACAAATTCAAGCCCTTCTTGGGCAAGGACAATGGTGCCCACCTGTTGTAGGTGAGATTTTTAGTACATGAGATGAGATACCCTCTCTCTTCCTCCTGCTAAAGCTTTACCATTTTTCAGGGAGAATAGAGAGACACATTCATCAGAAAATACACGCCCAAGGTCTCCAAAAGAAAATGCCAAATGTGATTAGGAGTTTCACTCTAACCCATCGACCAGAGAAAGTGGCTTGGAGAGGTGCAACCCCTCAGAAAAAAAATGGTATTTTTAGTAATTTAAAATGTAATTTGAAAAGGTTTCCAAAAAAGAAATCTCTTATTTTTAAGTGTGATTCATCCTCTGAAGAAAAAGCTGTTTAAAGGTGTGCTTCTTCAAATCTTTACTGAAAAGAGTTTTCTGTGCTGTAATTGAATAGAGTAGCATAGATGAAGAAATCAGAATAAAACAAAACCTTAAGTTTGGGAACAGGGAAGGAGTGATTATTTATTCAGGAGAAGCATGTTGATAAATAGGTAGATAGATCCCAATATTAACAGACAGTTCCCGTGAAGAACAAAATATACAGCCAGAAACAACTAAAAAATGTTTCAGAAAGCAGCTAATTATTTGTTAATGTATTAAACAATTAACACTAGGCAACAGATAAACCAAACTGTTGATAAAGAGATTTAAAGTGTTGGAGTTTTTAATACATGGACTCCTACTCTTCACTTCTAGAAACCAAATACTAAATAAATTGAATTTGATTCAAGTTTTTTATGACAGAGAAAGTTCTCTTATCTCTGGAAAGACCATCACCTGTATACTAGTGAGAACAATAAATGGTAAGTGCATGGGACCAAATCCCCTGCAGCATAAATAAAGTCTTTAGAACGAGCCTCTCCTTGAGGGAACAGAATCAGATAAATATTTAGACAGTAATACTGCTGAAAAAATTATAATTGAATGACAGTGAAGGTGGACTGACTATGGCAGGCAGCAACAATTTGTTTTGGTTGGTGGTTTAGAGCCTATTGAGAAAATTTGGAAATTTAATTAAGAAATGAAAGCCTTTGGAAGAGCAGTCTTGTGTAACCACTTTAAAAGAAAAATGAGCTTTATTGCCGATAACACAAGTCAGTTCAAAAGAAAGAAAACAAACACAATTCCATTCTCCCATGACTAAAGACTAAAAATATAATCCTTATCTCCTTCCTTGTGAGTAAAGAAACATTTATCAGTTGTTCTAGCAACTTCAACTTCATATGTCAAAAGTGTTCTATTTTGGCTGCATCACAAGCAAGATGGTAAATTGGACTTAAAAGCTATCCAAGACCAAGAAGAGAAGGTATTTATCTGGCTGCTCTTTGGTTTGGGCTTGACATATTAATCTCCAGTCAAGTGACAGAATCTCATTTTAATGACTGAGATTTTTTAGTAAGGATTTTCCCTAAGTCTCTGGCAAGCCATGAAATAGAAGGAAGAAAAAAAAAAATAAAAAAATCTTAGAGTCTGCTTTTACTTTTATTGGAGCCAAGACATCATTACAGATATACCTTGCTATTTTATTCTTTATTGCTTTAGCGTATGACACACCATTATTTTAAAATTCTAAAGAATTTTAAAGAACACATGACTATGTGCCCATATGAATGAATACTTCCTTTGAAGAGTATACTTCACAAAAAGGTTGTAGCCCAATATAACATTTAATATACGTAGCAGTGCCCGTCATTGTTGGCTAAGACAAATACTATCACAGCAGTCAAAAAGTAGAGTTCCTACAACAGCCAGTGAAAGCTGCTTATCAAATTATGTCTCTCACAGGGCCCAAATAATAGGATTCTCCACTCTGTATAAGCAGGAGTATCAATAAATCCAAAAATGAAGCAATAGATTAATACATTTAAGTATTTTTTTTCCCCCCAGTAAATGCCATTCTTCACAAAAATGGATACCAGTTGCTTTTCATTTCTTTTACCCATAATGATGCCAATGGTGAAAAAAGACATATTTAGCATATATCAATGTTAAAAAAATTGACTTACATTTTATTTTTCCTACTTCAGGTCTGAAGTTTATCTAATCATGCTGCATACTATGCTGTATAATATTATCAAAAAGAGAATTATTTTGTAATGGTCATCTATTCCCCTCCATTTCAGGATATGGAAGGAATCAAACTTGAATTAAACAAAGGAACCAGGCAGTTGAGGGGAGCAAGAAGTGCCAACAATGTTTCTTTTCATTAGGATTCCATGGCAACTACAGTTAGCTTATACAACAATTTACTGCGGATGTTAAAGTTCTGTATTTCTGCATTAAACCCCCAAACTTCAGCACACAAATACAGGAAGTGTGCAGCAGATGTATCAACAGCAACACAGCATGATAAATGGTCATGCTCTCAGTGCTAGGAAGGCATCTTAAATAGGAGACATCTATGGGATTCAGACGTGTTTCCTCTGGATAGCACCTTCACATATTTGGCAAGCAGGATCAGCAAATCTCAGCTAAACTACTATCCAGATAGGAGAACCTATGCAGCTTTGTCATGCCAATTCCATGGTTTGCTATTTCTCAGGTTCTGCCACGCATATTTTCCACTGAAGGTAGGAGCTTGTTCATAAAGATTCATCCACATATTTTGACAGTACAAAGCATCTGTCATTCCCACACGTGCACACACCATGGCTAAAGTCATAGGCATGTCCTTTGGTCTGAGCAAAAGCCAAGCTAGCTGCTCCATGCTGCATCCCAGAATTCCCCGTGCCTTTGTTGTCCATTATATGACATCCAAAAATGCTATGTTTCCTACACCTACATTGCACCAAAATTTTATTCTGATCCTTTATGATCCCATAGGGTTTTCAAAATAACATGAAAGATAACACACTTGTCTTCAGCAAGGTACTTGCAATAAATTCTCCAGGCCCACCTTCAAGGAATGGGCACCTTTTCTGGTAAGCCTAATAGAAACAATTTGTGAAAATAATCAAGGATGTTAATGAGATTAAAGTTAATTAGTTATCTTCACCCTATGCCACAAAGTTTTACAGTGAAGGGGAATTTTACATACTGTTCTCAAATTTAACCAAGTTACAGTTTGCCAGATTGGTTTGTACTCTGCAACAACTGTACACTGGATTACCTGGAATCTATGAACTGTTGTATTTATAAAGGAGAACTGCGTGTTTTCGCTTTGTGAATCATAATTACTTCATATCTCCTGTTCTTTCTAGGATGTAGTAAACTGTTTTCAACATTATTTCAACATTCTGCATCAGCTCAGCAAGATATTTGGCCTTTATTACAATAATTTATATTGGCATATCACTTATGTAGCAACACTTTCTAAATAACTCTTCCAGTCTCCAGTTATTTGACAAAAAAACCCTTAACAAAACAGTTAATATAAAAAATCTCTGTTATGAATTTGTTTAGTTGCTTTTTGAATTAATGTAAATTTCAGCATCCACAGTAGTCAAGAGACAAGCTGTATCATGCAGTCCATAAGTCAAGACATTAATGGAAGTACAGGTATAACTGCTGCTGCTACTTGGGAGTGGGGGGGCAGGAATAGAACACAGTTGAATGACTACATAGCCTCCTCTTCGCCTCTTAGGTAATGTAATGCATATTTAGACATGCAGAAGTCATTTTAAAATCTCCAGAATATAGAAAAAAAATGTCTGCTTCAACTCTTGTTAACTGTGTTTATGACCTATTTAATGGTATATAAACATTTTTAACTTAAACTGATAAAGCAGATACTGTTCTTACCTACAGTCTACTGAAGCAGAGTTATAAGGTTCATCTTCATGGACTCCCCAATATCCAAAGAGCTTTGAAAGTTTCACACAGCTTCGTTCACCAAGTACTTCAGTAAATCAACTTTAACAGAAGTGGTATTTATTTTTCATACATTTCTGCCCCAGTGATTTCTGCTAAATAGAATTCTGCCTTCCAGATATACTTCCTCTCAGAAGAGCTACTGGTCATGCATATTAAAGGATAACAAATTCTTACTTTTCCCATTTTGTGCAAACACCTGAGAGCACCGCTCCCAACAAAGAATCAAGCCTCAGGTTATAGTTGTACTATCAGACCAGTAAAACCTAGGCATTACTTGAATTGTAGTTGCTGGAAAATATCAGTGCTATTTCTTCCGAGAGATTTGTAATCTAATGAATGAGAGTAATTGTATCAGCCTGTAGCCACACATACAATTTACATTCTGCAGAATGATAGCCCCTAACAGCAACCTCAGTAAAGTCAAACATTAATAAAAAACCTCCACTTTATGCTTTCCAGAAAGCAGACACTACACTGACATTAAAACAGCAACTTTAAAACTAGAGGCCAAAGGGATTATTGTGTAATTTTCCATCAAGCTAAACACTGTCTGTGCACACCATATGATTTTTCTTCATCAAGATTGGTGTCATTTTGCTATACTTCCCAGTACTTTCCATTTTAACAGTGATTAATGTCATTGGACCCCAGGAGCGAGGGCTACGGAGTAGGAGTTTGTGGAGGCGGCACAACTACAACTTTAGAAAAACAAACTGAAACATTTCTAGTGAAAGATTTTGGCAGCAAAGATTAAGACACCAGATTTGCTTTTGACAATAAATTGACCCCATTTTCCAATGAAAATTTGACTTCACATTAACCTCAAAAATATAGGCACAGGGGAAAAACAGCATTACTTTTTCATAGCAGAAAACAGCAATAAAATTTGCAAAGTTACTCCTTTTAGGAGCAAGCGTATTTTCATAAGGGCTGGGAAGGGATGCAAAAGTTGCTTGTTAGGATTTCTGCTACAGGTATTTTACTTTACCTGGGTGATTATAGAAGGTTACATTTTAGGAACCTATTTTATTGCTGTTTCACAGAAAAAAGATCATAAATACTTGTTGGCAGCCTAATTACACTCACAGCTTTTTACAGGGGCAACAACTAGCTGGAAAAGAAGATTTCTAGGGTCCATATACCTGAACACCAGTACCCCTGGTAAATACCTTATTCCCAAGGGGGTATTCCTATTTTAAAAGCAATAACAACATCTTCAGGTATCTTTTAAGACTTCATTGCTACATATGTCACTCCTTTCCAATCGAGTTCAGTACTAATTCTGCAGTTGTTGGTATCTCATGTTTTCTGATAGAGGAGCATTAAGGGGGGACACCCCACCCCCCCCAAACAAAAATCAGCAAACATCCTCTTTATCCAAATATTCATTGAAACAAACAAACAAAACCTCAAAATTCTCTTTTGATTGGGTCGGTGTGACCATTGCAACTAACTCTATAACTGCAGTGAAGCCTCTCTGGTATGATATCTTACAGGTTTATTAACGCTATACCTGTAGACTATGCATAGTCATGGAGATGTTAATAATGAGGATCTGTGACAGAAACAGTAAGCAAGTCACTCTTTTGTAAAATTTCAATTTTATGCTTCCTTGACGTTTTCTGCTCCCTGCTAAGCTTCATATAGATGTCTTTTTTTTTTTTTTTTTTTTCTTCATCATATGTACCTAAGCGAACAAGAAAATCTTTTGTTATTAGCATGCCTACTTATATACTTAAAAATCCCATGTTTGTAGTATTTGGTGCATTAAAAAAAAAAGTATATTTCATAGTTTACAGTCCTTGAGTATTGGAAAGTACTCAGTGCTTTGCCCAATGGTTCATCATCTCTTCCTTTGTCATTATGCCTTTGGTTTTTTTCTTTTAGCCATTTTTCTGGGGCACTTAAGGTGAAAAGAGTTGCCAATAATGGAAAAACAAACAAAAATACAACCAACCAAAACCCAAACCAGGACCATAGTTAAATTAAGGGATTTCTCTAGGGCCTCACAAAACAAATGAGGTTTCAGTTACCTGCAGGTAACCAATTATCATGTAAACCAAAGGGTAGAACAGATTTAATCTTTACTCTCCTTTGAGAAATCCCTGCAGAAAGTAGTGACTGCTTTACTTTTTAACCAGTCTATAGAATTTGAATAGATATTCACCCACTTAAAATTCTAGAGAACAATTAAGAGTCTTGGTGAGCCTTTAATGGATTCTCAAATTCTTAGGTTATAAATTTGCTGACTTCTAATATTTTTCAATAGGACACATCTGATTTCATTATCTTGCATCGAAGCATACCTCTCACCCAGATAGTCATAAATGAGGCTGCTAAGCACTGCAAAAATACGACACTTCCTCAGAGGCAGAGACATTGAAGAAAAAAGTAAATAGGCGTTTTTGGCCAGCATTATGTCTTTCTAACCAGTTGTGTG
Organism: Egretta garzetta; assembly: GCF_000687185.1. Lineage (NCBI taxonomy): Eukaryota > Metazoa > Chordata > Aves > Pelecaniformes > Ardeidae > Egretta > Egretta garzetta. The sequence continues at coordinate 1,038,439 of NW_009258218.1, forward strand.
CATGATGTTGAAGATAACTGGTAGCTTACAAACATTCTGTATGTCTAGTCCTGAGGAACTATCTATGATTTTCATGAGAAGTATTGCTAAGTTGAAGTTATATAGATGTGTAATGAAGCTAGACAACCTAAAACATTAGATGTCCTGACAGTGCTTAAGGTTACATTATCTCTGCTAAGACTTTAGAGTGCCAAAGTATTGAAGACTTCAGGTAAGTTAAAGTTAACCTCTTCACTCTACCCAGTAAGCCAGTGAATTTTATGAGCATTTGCATCATGTTCTCTCAGCATGGAATTCCTTTTAACAAGTAGGCAGACATATGTACCAATTTAAACCAACAATAGGATACACTTCTCTGTTTCACAAGAAAGTTCAGCTGCTGACAGCCAAGGTGACAGAGATAAGGTCTTACACAAATTAAGACAGTGTCTTTCCCACTTCCTTCCCCTCACCACAGGCACTTTCCAGCTACACACTGGAAACTCAAGCAACTGCAGCAACCAGGCAGCACCTTGATAGTAAGTTTATGTTGAGTAGCAATCGCATTCCATGGATACAGAAAGAAATGAGAGACATGCTGTTAATTTATCTAAAGGAGATAAAAGACAAATGTGAGCCACAGCCAGCTAATATTCATTGATATTCCTGCTCTGCTAGACACTGTGTTATTGATCTTTGGGTGTGTGTGGGGGTGATGACAAGTCAGAAGGAAATGAATAGCATCCTATTTTTGTAGTAGGGGCACAGACTGGTACTTCTTGATAGTCCTAAACAGTTTAAATAGACAAAATACCCAGACAGAATTTTATATCTGAGAACTATATTTATTACAATTTTTTTGATAACGGTAAATTATTTTCTGCTATACTCCCCACATACACTTCTCATCTGTATCTTCCTGGATTTTGCATGCTGATCTCATTAAAAAGCTTTCTGTTGAAGTCCTACCTAGAAGTTTCTACAATCCAAAGCTACATCATATTTCCCCCCTCCCCCCCCCCCTTTTGTGTGTGTGTGTGCGCGCGCGCCATCCACAGATCCCAGACTCCTGGGCTGAAATAATTATTGAACCAGATGACACTCAGTACAACATTCCTGTCCTGAAGATGCTGTTCTGACAGTATCTCAGTAAATACTCTGCTTAGCTCATAACTTAGCATGCATACATTAGCTTCTTGAAGACATGAAGGCATGCACTCTGGCATGCCCAAACCCTCCTTCCCACTTCCTGCTATGGTTGGCATAACTAAAGTCATCCTGGTAGTCAGAGTTTCAGCTATCGTGAGTTTGTTTTATCCTGATTTTATTTCCTAGCCTGAGACAGACAGTGAGACAAACTAAACAGGCTGCTTCTATCCTGAGGGACTGGAGATAATGAAAGCTTGAAGAAAATCTTTGCCAGATCTTCTTTGGGCTTTTCTCCTCTGTGACAAAGTATGTAACACTTGGATGACGGATGAGCTATGGCCTATAGTGCAGACAGGAGAGAACATGGAAACTTTATCCAGTAAAGCTGGTAACTGCAGGAACACTGCCCTGTCAGCCAGAGGGTGAGGGCAATGACTGGTGGGCTAATTGGAGCACTTCAGTGTTCCTGCAATCGTTAGCATTAAGATTTATTTGAACCTGGTGCCATGGCTGCAAGTGCGCCAACAGGGCTTCAACTGTCCCAGTCTCCCCCAGGACCTACACCCACAGGGGCTCAGCTGCTAGTTCTTGCCTCACAAGAAAACCACAGTGGAAAATCACGATAGAGGACTATCAGTTACACATGCCACAATTCCTAGAAGGTATCGATCAAGAAACAAAAGTTCTTCTGCTGCGAGTTGTAATCAAGAGCAATTACACTGAAATTAATTTTTCAGAAAGTTGAGGTTTAGGAAGAGAACAAAACAACTTTATATTCTCAAGGTGACAACTTTTCTCTAAAATGTGTTTGAACTGCAGTGGCCTCTGGAATATGACTCAAATCATATTAAATTGAACAATAAAGAGATGGTTCTGTGACACAGAGTTTGCAACCTCAGGATAAGAGAGGCGAACATATTCAGTAAAGGTAAGGTAGAGGAAAGGTGTCAAAGATAGAAGAAAGCTGGGTACAAACAGGGCAATAAGCAATTTTCACAGCGTATACCTGCTTTTCTGCTGGTACATAACGTAATTACTTCAAAGGTACTTTTAAAGTGGAAAAGAAAAGAAAAGACTCCTTTGATGCTCTCCTCCTAAGCCTTCTTTTAGTCCTACTGCAGCCTTCCTTTCCCTTCAAAGGGGTTTTCCTCAAGGGGTTCAACTAAACAATGCAAACACTTTGGTGCAGTTTATTCTGACTGCTGGAGTTCACAGATTTTAGGTAACTGCAAAAGAGAGCCTAGTAGGATTCTGAAGAGCTGCTAAGCCTCTAACTGCAACCTCAAGTGTCCGAGTCCTTTAAACTCTGGCCCAGGGTCAGAGACTCTTAAACTTGAATTGGACAAAGTTACCTAAAGTGATATTTAGCACATCAAATGACGGGATGCCTTTTCAACAGCAATAATCACCCACAGATTCTACTTGTCCTCATTTTACTATCTCAAAATCTGTCTCAGCTTTTCAGTTCTACGAAATCTACCTATAAAATGAGAATTATTTTCACCTGTAAAAAAACTAATCCTAAAACAATGTAATTGTGGGCCATACTTAAATTTCAGCTGTCTTGAAGACAGCTTTGAGATTAACTTATGACATTAGCAAAAGATAAATTAGTAAGTACTCAAGATACACTATTTATTAAAGCAATACAAATAGGAGTTTAATTTAAATTATGTCACAGAATCATTTAGGTTGGAATAGACCTTTAAGATCATCAAGTCCAACTGTAAACCTAACACTGCCAAGCCTACCACTAAATCATGTCCCTAAGTGCCACATCTACACATCTTTTAAATACCTCCACGGATGGGGACTCCACCACTTCCCTGGGCAGCCTGTTCTAATGCTTGACAACCCTTTCAGTGAAGAAATTTTTCCTAATATCCAATCTAAACCTCCCCTGGCACAACCTGAGGCCATTTCTCTCATCCTATCACTTGTTACTTGGGAAAGAGCCCAACACCCATCTTGCTACAACCTCCTTTCAGGTAGTTGTAGAGAGTGATAAAGTGAGCCTCCTTTTCTCCAAACTAAACAAATTCCTTCAGAATACAAGACCTTGAAAAGAAAACCACCTTGATTCCCTCAGAACATAAGACTTGTGCTCTAGACCCTTCATCAGCTTCATTGCTCTTCTTTGGACACATTCCAGCACCTCAATGTCTTTCTTGTAGTGAGAAGGGGCCCAAAATTGAATGCTTCCCTAGTCCTGATGGCCTGATACAAGCCAGGATGCCATTTGCCTTCTTGGTCACACTGCTGGCTCATATTCAGCCAGCTGTCAACCAGTACCCCCAGGTACTTTTCTGCTGGGCAGCTTTCTAGCCGAGCCACTCTTCCCCAAGCCTGTAGCATTGCATGGGGTTGTTGTGACCCAAGTGCAGGCCCTGACACTTAGCTTTGTTGGCTTGGTAGTGGAACATTATAGATATAGACTAAAGCTTCAGTAAATGGGTTATAATTATTTTTTTCTTTTGTAGCCATGTTTGAAAAAGAGAACAAACCACCACTTGAACCAAAAAACCCAAATCTTCAAATTTGCCAGTTTAGAAAGTAGTATGAAGAATCATGGCTACGGGTCCTGATAGAGTAAAAACTGACAGAAGAGGCAGGTCTGAAATCACTTTGTGCAGCTGAGACTAGTTCTTCAGCTTTTTTTTTTTTTTTAAGTTACCCAGAGTCTGAACTATGCCTGTCTCCTCCTCCCTCACCCCCAAATCCGTAGTTTTCATGCCCACAGACAGAAAATAACATGCCACTTCTATCTTGCTTTGTGCTCTTCTAATCCATGAGTTCAGCCAGCCACCATGAAAGGAAGTCAGTCTACAATCTTCCATATCTTTCTGTTTTCAGGTTAGTTTAGCCATTTTTTCAGTAGTGGTTTAAACCCAGTAGACAGCTAAACCCCACACAGCTGCTAACTCAGAGAACCAGAAGGGTAAAAGTGAGAAAACTCATGGGTTGAGATAAAGGCTGTTTACTATGTAAACCAAGAGCTGCACAAAAAAAAATAAATAAAGCAAAACAAGGGATTCATTCACTACTTCACATCAGCATGCAGGTATTTAGTTATTCCTAGGAAAGTAAGGCACCATCATGCACAACAGTTACTTGGGAAGACAAACACTATAACTCCCAACATACCCCCTTCACCCAGCTTTTATTGGTGTGCATTACATTATATGGTGTAGGACATCCCTTTGGTCAGTTGGGGTCAACTGTCCTAGCTGTGTCTCCTCCCAATTTATGTGTACCCCAGCCTACTCACTGGTGGGGTGAGGTGAGAGGCAGAAAAGGCCTCCATGCTCCACAACAGCTAAGACATCCCTGTGTTATCAGTGCTGGTTTGGCCACAAATCCAAAACATAGCCCCATACAAGCTACTATGAAGAAAATCAACTCTAGACCAGCCACAACTGGTACAAAAATCTTAGGTGTTTCTTCTTTCCTTTTGCTTTTCATCACAAGTCCTGTTGTTTGTTTTTTGTTTCTTTTTTCTCCTCAAGAAAGTATTGCATAAAGTTATCTGCTTCACACATACACAGCAAAAACATCAACAAGTTTAATGTTAAACAAGAAGCAGCAAGATTTGAAAAAGTTTCATAAGGCTCTTGAAATCCACTAGAAATATCTTCCACCATCTAGAAATAGCCTCATAACACCCTTTACTCCTCTGCCTCCCAAACTTACTTATTTTCCTTCTAGTGCTCTAAAAGTAGTAAGGAAGTAGTAGGGTAGATACATCTCTTCTTGTAATCAAATTATACAAATCCTTAAGGGTACATCCATAGTTGTAGACTAATTTTATAAGTATCCCTGCATGGCCCAGTAGACAAAAGCTTCAGGAACAGTATACATGGCTCAAACAATCCTAAAAAAAAAAAGTTAAGCATAGTAGTTTCCTCATTCAGGGTATTTAAAAGGTATTTTAGAAACCAATAATAAAAGTTTAACAAATTAGCTTTTGATAACCAAAACAAATGTTTTAATTTATCTTTACAAGTACTTCCAATGAATATAATTAACCATCCATCTGTGAAGAGTCCTTTAGCAGAAATATACAATTTTAACCACATATTTGATAGTGACATTCTTTGGCACAGATATTGTTCTTAACAAGATTGTAAACGTTCAGGAACTGATCTTTAACTAGAAATAACCCCACTCTCTTTCTTCATGAAAAAAAGAAGAAAGTTCAGGTGGAAAACTGCTGGCATGAATCACAACCAACATCAAAGAGAAAAAATAATATTTGATATAAGAAAGGACTGAAGAAAGGACAGATGAAGAGTCCTTAGAGAAGTACTGGAAACAAATACTGTTTGCTCACAGTAGTAGGAAAAATATAGACATTGCTAAGAGTCCTCTTGGACACATTGCTAACTTCACTAACTCAGTGGTAAAGGATAATGGGAGACATGGGAAGAAGTTAGTCTATAGGATTATAAATTGAGAGAAAAATCTGTACTTTAAAAAATTTTAATTACTATTAAATTTGACTTGTACATCTCTGATTATTTGGAAGGCAGCTTCAACAGTTAAAGCAGGGATAAATGGCAACCTGGCCCCTCTAGTTACTTTTACTACCATAACTCTTGCACAGCAGAGGCTTTTCCTTTCCCACTAACCCATCGTATGCTCTCATCACAGTTAAACTATAGCAATAGTACCTGATCTTTGCAAAAGACAGGCCACATATCTTCTTCACATCTGCAGCTGGTGGTCGCATCCAGAAGCATCAGATGTGTGCAGGAACAGGTATATATGTTCATAATTCCATCAGCAGGAGATGCTGTACCCTGGTTTGAGGAACATTTGGGAATACCAGTACCTGCAGTAGCCACAGAGGATCCTAGGCCACAGCTGGCACACTGCATTTAATATCTCTCCTCTCCCAGAGAGTCAGGAAATTAAAAATAATACCCTCCTTAGGTTACTCAGCACTCTAGAATGCCTTAACTCCTGGCACCTTTGCCACTGAGTGCCCTTCAAAAGTAAACAGAATCAGTCTAGGCACCTCCTCTCTCCTGAACAGAAGACTAACATCTGAATTAGACATCTGGCAACCATTCCTCATGCTTTCCTATGACCTTCCTAAGCCAGCTCCCTTACCCACAAAAATCCCCCTTTCATGGCTCCTCCACAATTGCTCCTCACCTGGTACCAGATCATCTCCTTGTACAGCAGCTACTTCCAAGGGGCCTCATCACAGCATGAAATCATTAAGCTCATTAACCCCAGCCAGGTTGCTGCTCTCCTACCTTTCTTCTTAAAGAAAGAGCCCAATGGCTTAGGAATACAATATAGAATTTTCCGTAAATCTTGCAGTATCAAACTTGATTTTTCATGTGTTCTTATGTGCTATTGAGAATAAGAAAAAAAAGTTCATTTAACATTACATTGAAGTGATTTAATGTTTCATTGGAGTGAAAGTAAATAGTACTAATTTATTTCTTTTTCCTGGATAAATACTTTGTGAGCCTACAAAATAATTCTGGCAATTGTTTGAGGATTCAACTTTGTTTCCATTTTCTTGGGAGGAAGTGCAGCCAGAAAACATATGAAATGTAAACAGATTTTACGCTCTTAACTCCCACTAAAGGGATTTAGGTATTTATATGTAGTTAAAGAGAACATTTATCTGAAGGGAAAAACTGCAGAATTTTTTAATGACACATTTAAAATAATTTGCAAGGACATGACATGAAAAGATGTGAGTTGCGTAGCACAACTTTAAACAAACAACAATCTTGCCCTCATTGTGAATGACAACACACTAAGCAATGAAGTGACACGTAGACATACCTTACATCAAAAGCAATTTGGCTTCTAGAAATTCAGTTTCACATCCTTAAAACTTTCAGTCTCAATGTTCAGGTTGCTGCCAAGTTCTGATGACAGATTATCCCATTACAATTTGTAAAGGTACAATCAGAGTATTAAACCAGGTTTTTCTCTAAGTCAGTTGCTTTACTATGGCCTAGTATTTGTATTTCTTTTCACATAATCACCTCAGAGAAATGAACTGATACACTGCTAAGCTTTTGTCACTTCTGAAATAACATTCTGGAAGTAATTAGAAATCTTTGTGATCTACCTTTCTTCGGCTTCCCTCTTTGCACGTGCATGTCTTTTTTCTTCACCTGGAGGAGTCTAAACACACATGGAATCATGAAACATACAGAGGCAATAGTTGTTCATAAATATTTATAAACTAATGAATTCCAGATAGTTCATGACTATTCATCAACAAATCATACGCTGAAGTGAAATGAATTATTCAAAAAGTTAGTTTATGGCTTCAGCATCTTGAATTAATTATTACAGATTTGATTCCTTTTGAGTCACTCTGGATAGCATCCGTCATGATTAACGTGGCTAGAATGCACTATTAGACAAATCAGAGTTCCAGAGAGTGAGAAGTGGAAAGAATGACTTTCACTTGTTTATTTTATCTTTAATCATATTTCAGTAGTTAAAACTGAAAATTCACCTATATGAGAATGGTATGAACCATTTTCCATTGTTAAATTGAAATAAGTAAAAAATATAAAAATATGCATGTGATTATAGTTGTTATTTCTGCCTTCCTGTCTTTCTTAAAGGAAGACTAAAATGCTGCTGCTTTTTTTTTTTTTTTTTTTTTTAAAA
>NW_009258218.1:1046281-1062359 GCF_000687185.1 Egretta garzetta
TTTTTTTTTTTTTTTTTCTTACAAATATCTATGTAAAAAAATACAGATGCCTAAAAATAGCTGTATTTTTCTTTCTGGAAAGTACAGCTCACCAGGAAATGTCTTGTGTTTACATGGAATATAAAGGGGTTTTATTTTTACATTAAAACTCAGCTATTCTACTGTTTGGAGTCTTGTTTTTTATCTTTTTCCAAAACCTGTCAGTCATAATTTACTTCCTACGTACTAATAGAAAAGCATGTGGATTAAAAAAAAGGTAGTAGAATCCCATATGCACTATAAATACCCACATGAAACAGCATGACCTGAAGAAAAAAACAAGAATACTTCAGGTTATTAGGTCACTTTCTTTGTTTTAAATATAAAATTAATATATTTTCTAATAAAACTTTGTGAGCAGTGGTGAAAGATATATATCATAAATTATGAGTCTATTTCACCTGGTTTCTATTATGAACAATGTTATCTTCAATACAATGATATGTCACTTCCACACGTGCCCTTTAGCAGTATCCCTATTTTCACTTATTTACCTTATTCGTGAATACTGAACTGGGACTGGCTAAAATCCTCTTCCATGGCCCAAAATATCTTCAGATTAAAATTTCCTAGAAATTGTTATTTTTGCTGGACAAAGTGTCAACTTTTTTTCTGACTATACTATGTAATTTGATTCAAGTTCTAATACGTTTTTCCTTGTAATCTTAAAGGATATTAGGATATCTTAAAGGATATCTTCTTCAGTGTCCTGAGCTACCACTGTCTTTTCTGGGCACTGCTTGGAAGTCTTTTGTGTTCCACATTTAAAGCAATGGCTGGCTAGGATCCTTCCTTTGTTAGGGAAGTTGCTTAGTTTTATAAAACCTAAGGCACTCAAAGGCTTCCAAGGCAGAAGTGGGAAAGGCAGGTCATGTCACTGTGTACAAAGTGCCAAGAAATCCCTGTGAGTTGAAACCCTGCTGTCTGAATTGTTGCTTCATCTTGACTGCTTATTGAAGAAAAGCTGGGTGTGAACCACTGCTGGGTGCATGCTGGTTTCTGTGGAAGGAAAGACAGAATGGACAGGATAATATGAGAGGGCATGTCCTATACATTGCAATATCAGGGGATCAGGACTCCAACATGCATCACTGAAGGCATCACTCCGCTGTGGAGACATAGCCAATCCTGTATTTCTTATAGGAACAACTCTACATTTTTAAGATTAGAAATATATATCAGAACTTTCCAGAGATTTGATAAAACACATTTTGACATGGAGTTTTCATAAAATTGAAAGTAAATGCCTATATAAAAATTACTATGTAATACAAAAAAAATAGACATAGTTGCTCTTACATAATTGACAAAGTTATATAAATACTTGCAAGATTACTACAACCAGAGGATTACCATTAAAAGTTGCTAATTGTCAACAGCACTAGGTAGCAGAAGCTTTAATGCAATATATTTTGATTATCAAAGAAATCATGATAAGGGTTCCTATGGACATGCCCAGCCTAAAGTGAAAGTGAGGTAATTTGACTTGTTATAAATACCTTTCACTAAAGGGTAAACTAAGCAAAATGACTTTGCTGTGGACTAAGCTTTCTCATTTACTGTCCCACAATCTGGTTTTCTACTAGTCAGTCTTTGAAGATACCTAGAAGTCATGCCTCTGTTATACACCCAAAACTCCAACTGTTCTTGGTTCTGTTTTGAACCCTTGTAGCCTTAAACTTTTCCTCTGGCAACTTTTACGATTACTGAAATTTTAAAGAAAATGTGTGAAAATGTGAGTTGCTAACTAGACAAGTTAGGAGTATTGTTATAGGGCTTACAAATTAGCAAACATACAGAGAGGCAGGTGTCACAGATGATGCAAATCCTAAAATTAAAAATTCTGTGTCACCTAGATAAATTTTTTGACCTTATGCAATCACATGGACACAAAAAACCAACAAAGAATAAGATAGAATAGAGCATAGTTCAATCCTAAATACCCAGTTTATACATATTACAGCAAGAATTTGATTTTATGAAAAGTAGCTATATATGTAAAAAAATACCCTTGCCTTCTATTGTCTTCATCAACAGAGTTGCAACTTGATATTTTTATCAACTTTCATATTTTTATTTCACAGATATTTAATCATAAGTTCTTCTACTCTAAGAATTCCACATCACCATTTCTTTAAAAAAGAGACTGTTTTAAGGGGGGAGTACAAGATTGTTCCTCACACAATTTTAACATTTTTACAGGACAGTAAAGCCTTAATAATCTCAAAGTAGGAGAGAGAGAAATTCTTCCAGGTTTAAGGCAGAATCCCATCCCGCCGCGCCAGGGCGTAGCATCTATATGTCTGCATAAAAAAAGGGGTCTGTGAGTCTTTGGCAACCAATTGGAAATGTATCCTGCCCAGCATGCTGCAAATAAACAAGACCAGGAGACTAGGTAGAGACATCCCAAAAGAACATTTGCATTTCATGTTTTCTGGAACAATGTGTTGATGCCAGTAATCATACAATTCTGTGGCAATCTGACTCTGACAGATTTACAGATAGAACAGATATATGGTGAATTGTTCACTTTTGACATAAGGACACAGATTAACCAGATATCAAATGTTATGTATATGTTAAAGAAGATGCCTTAATTTGCTTAAAATGGGAAGTCTTGAGGTCTTCAAGTGTTTGTAACTCATTTCTTACATATGCAAGTTCTATTATGAAATATTTGGTTTATTCTTCTGCTTACAGTTCGTAGTTGTAAACCAAGATCCCCTTAATTAGGTTCTGAAATAGAAATAAAAAACAATCCCTGCCCCAAAGATCTTACAGGCCAACCATAAGAGAAAACAGATGGGCAGAGACAGATGGGGGAACAGAAGGAAATAATGAGACTTCTATGATGGGTATAAGAAATGTAATTAGGCCTATCATTTACCCACGCATGGTAAAGTTTGTCATGAATATGATGCTACAGAGAGATTTTACAGAACTTCTGCATTACAGCCCTTTTCCCTCTCCTCCTGTAACAAGGGCACTCCTGCCACACAAACTAGCACGGTTCAGGAGCAGTTACTTGCTCAGTGATTGCTTGTTCACGTACATTTTGCTTAAGTGTCTTTTGGAAATTAGCCAACTTCTGAGGCCTTTCACAGTGGGGAAATAAGGCAGAGATAGTGTTTAAAGCTTTTGCTACTATTCTATTTTGCTAATGAGGCATCTTCAGTTTGATAACACTCTGAGGACCATACTTCCTAACAAGGGAACAAGAGATAATAAAAAAAATATAATTTTAATATTGAGGTATTATTATTTCATAAGTAGTTTTCTCCCCCCTGCAATGTTACATTTTTGCAGGAGGTTGAAATTAACTCCTGTCTGAAACACATTTGTAGGTTTTTAGGTGTTCACTTATTTTTAATTATGTTTGTGAAATTTTGCTTTAAAAGAAACCAAGGATCTAATGAATTCATAGTGTATTACAGAAAATACATGAGGGATGGTCATGTCACCTTTGGGTTTGTGTATGAATCAAACTTAAGCTCCACAACAGAAACAATGATTAAGTTAAACAAGACAAAATATATTTGTCTTGCTTGTTTCATATTACATGCATAGGACATCTGCTCAGCTAGAAAACAGATTGCATGGTTTTGTAAGGTTAAAAAATATACCACAAAGTAGCCAAATTAGTATATTGTGTTTTACGGTTAAGCAGGAATACATTTTTCTTGTCAAACACAGATATATGGACCTGTAGTATGAATATGCTGAATAAAGTACATAGTTAGCATACATTCTTTCTAGAATTCAGATGAGATATTACACTCTGAACTTAAAATGCATGTGAAGTTCTCCTTGCTTCCCAGAAATGCTCAAACCAACACAAATACATCAATAAATGACATTGATCATTCTTCCGTTAAACAGAGGCATTCTGCATTAAACTACTTTGCAATTCTTTTATAACTCTTGATATTTGAGGAATGATAAAATTTGTCTGATCCTCCAATTCTGATATGGATCAATTCACATTTAAAGCAGAGCTTTATTAATTATGTTAAATTATGATTGAAATGCAAGGTAGAACTAATGGAAATCATGTATTTGCACATATGCTGTTATGGGAGGCAACGCTAAATGGCTGCAGAGCACAAATTCACTCTGGATAAAATGTTAGACAGGCTAATAGACTGGAAAGAAAATAAGAAATCTTCAGTTAGAAGATCAGATCATGTAAAGTCATAACAGGTTTTGGTGGTCAGCAACCACTATTTCACATCCAAGGGTGCACTGGGATAACAACACTATCAAACTTTACATTAAAGATCTGTGATGCCTAATCTCCCAGTCACCAGAAAAGTGCCTTGAATTCTTGATGTAAGTTCCAGGTACCAGTTATTTTTTCTTTTCATGCATAAAAACCTAGTTTTACTTCTCTTCCCTTTGCACAAATTAGGAAAATACATCAATTCACAACTGTCCCCACTGAATTGAATGCAAAACTACTACTGACTTCAGTGTGAATCAATTTCATTTAAACATGTATTTTCTTCTTTTTTCCTGCCTCACAGGAGTTCTTCCAAGTGGCTGAGAGTAAAAATAATGCCTGCATTTCATGTGAAGGAGCTAGAGCTAACTTGGTGCAAATCACATATCTTAACTATAATAATAACCAGAGAAAACTTTCCTCTTGAAACACCTACCAAAGCCGCATTCAGTTTTTCTTCAGCTTCAGTTATAATTTAAGATTTGAACCACATTGGTATGCTAGAGGTTTCTGACAGTTGTTATTAAAACTAATGTTCTCCTGGAATAGCTATAAATTATAGCTCAACCAAATTTTTAGTCCCTATTATTATTTGTTTCAACAATTTCCCCTCTCCTTTTTCTTTGCGCATTTTTCCTTCTTTTGTTATCTTATGTGATGGTACCCAGCCTTATCGGGACTGGTCAAATCCTCTTTTCCTGTGATATTCCTCTCTACACTGAAATGCCATGCTAGTTGCAAGCTTAGTCTGCAAGCAACTTTATGCATGTTGGCAAGGACAGCTTCATCAGTCAAGATAACTAAGAATCTGATGATTTCAACCTTACTGCAGGCTGCTTTGTCCAGATGCAAACAGCATTTATATTTATTCTTTTACCATTTCTGCTGTTCTACACAGTTTTGCTTGCCATCTCTTAACCCATCCTTCTCACTGTCGGAATCGCCACACACAGTACTGCACTTATCTCCTCATCTGGCAAAAATCTGGTAAGGGAGTTAGAGATCACCTCTGTGTGGGTTGCCTTCTGGATAGTGAAAAAACATAGTGTTTCCACTGAATCCACAAATAATCACAGGAAAGAAAAAGGTGTCAGAATTTGGACCTTAATAATATTGCCACTTTGTGCCCTTGTAGGTAAGTAACTTTTCTGAGAAGAAAGTGGTAACACAAAATTAGGCATTTCTTCAACGTAATTAATATACAAAATGCACACAAATTCTGTTTCTTTGAGAAGAGATGGAGATAAACTACATGAAGACTCTTTGCTTTCTCAGACACATTTTTTCATCACATTTGCTACTTCCCCTTATGCTGCCAAATGTGTCAGAAGTGTGTCTTTTCAAAGTCTCAAAAAATGTAAAATGCTTAGCAAACAGCTTTCTTTTTGTGCTTTAGGCCTTGACCTTGATACTTAGGAAACTGCCATATCTCAGAACTCTCCATCTGGAGAGTAGGTAGCGGGAGAGTTACCTACCTTCAAAAAAGAAAAAAAAAAACAAAAAAACAAAAAAAGACTAAGAACTCTCACTTTTGTTTAGCAGCTTTTTGCAAAATAAAGAGCTTTGGAAGACTAAATGGCAGGCAAAAGAGAGCCTTTGTGGTTTCAGTAGTAAGAACCTCTGAGACTGAACACTGATATAACATGGACAATACACTAACACATTTTTATTAATGACATGCTTCACTGCTTGATTCACATCACAGTTATGTAGTGTACAATGCAACACAGTCCAATGCAACATAAAGTATCCACAAATTCTGACATGTTCTGCTCTCACAAGACACAAAATGTCAATGTTCCTTGCATTTTACAGGTGTTCAAATCAGTAATATACAGCAATATTTAAAAAAGAAACCACATTTATTACTAGAGTGATTTTCAGGGATGGTTTCCAGTAAGGAATGGTAGAAATATATTTTAAAATAATTTAATGCTTTCAAACATCTTATTGTTCTGCATGTCCTTGTAGACATTTGAAAGGTTACCAGATCTTAATAATTGAATTTGGAGAGATCGATTTTATGTCAGAATGTAATTTGCAATATTTAGAACCAGTTCCATTTATCTTCTGATTTTATAGGTACTATGCAGCTGTGTTATGTAGGGCATAAATGGCTTCAAGTGCTTCATGAAATCTAATAAAAATTGAGCTGTTTCGAAGGAAAAATAGATCTTACAAATGTGTCATATACCTAACCTTAAGCCTCTAAATGTTTCACATTCTGAATTGCTTGCTCCTAAGAAACTAAAAGAGAACATAATGCCAGCAAGATTTGCATCCACAAGACATAAACCATAAAATTAGGCTAGTGTGAAAAAGAAATAAGCTGTTACTGATAGTGCTCAGTGTTATAAGCCAGAGAGTGAGGATCGCAAAGGGTATAAAACTGACTTTCAGCCATCAAATCAATATGATACTTTTTAGGAAGCCAATTCAAAGACTTATATTTCAGCATGAAATAATGATATTAGAAAGAAAAATGTATACATGAGTAATCCCCAACAGTGGTGTACACAACTAAACTTGTCTGTCGTCCGGACAAATCAGCACAAGCTTATCCTGAAGTCTCATTAGCTGACTAGGATTGGAAAAGTCCGTCAGCTGTAAGGTTTAGTCTCTTATTCACAGTGTTTGAAGGAATTCAGACATTCAGAAGCAACTTACTGCAATTCTTACGTTGGCAACAAAGCAGACAGGCAGCAAGAAAGCACTCCCAAGAACACTACATACCAGTCCCCAGATAACATACCTATTTCACTCTGGGGTTTTTCTGAACATGAGCTCTCACCTGCTTCATAAACATGCGAATGGTGAAAATGCCGTAGATACAATCAACATACCCAAACTCACTTAAAGCCCAATGTTTACATAAGTGTATTTTTCTCCATGTTTGTCACATGGCAAGAAGTCCTAATGAAGAGCTAAGCAGTCAGAGGGAAGTATCTGGCAGAAAGGACTAGGAAGACAATTAAGAGGGACAGAAGTAAAACGTGGTGCTGAGAGGTAGTGTTGGCAGGTGATATGGGTGAAGAGATAATGAGATTGGCACTACAGAAAAAAATTAATTAGAACTAGCAGAATCTGGTACTTCTCAGGCACCAGCATGGCTTTTTTTGTTTCCTTTGTTTTATTATACTAGCATTTTATTACTCTATTGTCAACTCTAGATTTTCTTTTCTATTGTCTTTTTCCCTCTTCCTTATGCTTTCTCCTGTGCATATCTCCCTCTTGATTTTCAGTCTCCACTTAACTCCATTCCAGCCACCCATGGTCCCCCTCTTCTTGCTTTCTCCTTCAAAGGCATCTGATCTTTTTCAGGAGTGATGTACCATGTTTTCTAAAGATCAGATCATTTACTTAGAGTCATAAATTTCATTTTAATAGTTTCACTTAAAAGCATTCAGGCTGAAAATGTTGCCTTGAATAATATTGTAGCCATTTCCACAAAGAATCAGTGTTTTGCATATACAAAAATGAATGCTGTGTCTGGAATTATGCTTGACATGAAAAGCATTAAGAGTAAGGGAATGATATATTGCAATGGGAATATATCATGTATTTGAAGATCAACGTCATTATGTATTAATGAAAATGAGAGTGATTGTTTCTAACAGTGACAATTAAGGGCCTCCTGGTTTATAATATTTTCAGAAACTGTCAAACAGCACCATGGACAGTAACAAACGAGCGCCTGAAACCAGCGGCGCTGCAGAGCGCCAAGATTCGGATGCTGCCACGTTTCATCACTTCAAGCGCTTGATAGAAGACTAGATGACTCAGGACATACTGAGCCTTTCACTTCTATCATGGTCTATCTCCTAGTGTTTAAAATGCTGTGTGAAATATTTGATTTGCACCACGGAAATATTTTAAATTTGTGCTTGGTTCAGGTTTACCTTCTGCTAGTAAAGATTCAGTATTTTATTAGGTTTTTTCCTTCTCATGCTAACTCTTGAAGTTCTTTTTAAAATCTATCTAGTTATCTACAGCTCATATTAAGCTCCTATCCCCTGGTGAATCTCAGATTTCATTAGGAAAAGTCCCACTGGGAAGCAAAGAACAAGTTCCTATATGGGTATTACTTTGTTTTACAGAAACCTGAACTAACAGTTTTCAATTAGATAAAAAAAGGTTCCTTAAAACACCATCCTTTCAGATCCTGACCAGTAACTCAGTTGTGAAATAAAGCTTGAGAATATATTTTTAAAGGAAGTTGAGAAGATGGATGTTATTTGTTTAAAATGTGTGGACAGAAGAATTTTGTGTGTAATGCTCAAAATGCCATCAAGACATTCCAGTCACATATCCAAACTGCCATCATATCTGGGCTACTGGTTTTGGATGCAAAGGCAAAAGTCCTTCTCCAGTGCATTAACTCTGATATTCAGACAGACTACTGGACCATCTGCAAAAAAAAAAAAATTGCAAAGCTGACAATTTAGAATCTTTCATTATAAAATGAAGCTACCTGAGTTTTATTGCATCAGTTTATCTGACATCATACAAAAGAAATGTTCAAGGTGCTGCCAATCTTACTCATCAAGAATGTCAGCCAAAAGCTTATATTAGTGTTTTTATTAAGTGTTCATGTTAAGAATAAAATTCATTATAGGGAAAATAACATTCTTATATTTGCTTCTTCAGGAATAAAAGCAGCACTGACACATATAATATTGCCATCTTCTCCAAAAGACTTTTGATTTTAAAATCACTCTGTCATCCCACAAAATAGGCAAATGTTTTCCGTAATTCTTTTTAATCCCACATTTCGGAACACAGAATAAATCACTGAAGTACTTTCCCCACATTACTTTGCCTATATACTGTTGTTCATTGAAAGATGAAAAACAAGTGGAACATCAAGCTGAGCAATCAAGGGTTGATTTTGTATGCTAGCAGCTAGCTTGAAAACAAAACCCCCTCAAACAAT
Organism: Egretta garzetta; assembly: GCF_000687185.1. Lineage (NCBI taxonomy): Eukaryota > Metazoa > Chordata > Aves > Pelecaniformes > Ardeidae > Egretta > Egretta garzetta. The sequence goes on from NW_009258218.1 coordinate 1,055,473, forward strand.
CAGCTGTGATTTTCCTGTAGTTTGTGTTACAGAGCCCTGAGAATGCATATCAATATACTGTATCTTCAGTGCTGCATATTTGACTTGAAAATTTGAGGTTTCTCATATTTTATTATCTATAGAGTCACAGACCATTACTCCACATCTACAGAATCTGTAAGTGTTATATCTGTGCTTTGAATTGTTAGTGTTTACTTTTCAAAATTAAAGCTTTAGATTTACCTGCAGTTCTATTTGTTAAGGACATAACCATAATCTTGCAGATATCCACCTAAATCAGGATTAAACAAGCAGAAGCCAAAGCACTTGTACTGGTTAGAAACAGAGTGAACTCAGCATGAGGCTGAGTTTATCTTCTCCTAGGGGAAAAGGGAATCCTTAATGCCTATGGGTTTGCAGTAACTTAAGCCATCATTTAAAAAGCACTTTTTTCATTTCAATTTGAAAAAAAACCTCTTACTTTTGAAGCTTAGTTTTCTCATATAAATTGAAAACAAATGGAAAAAAAATCAGTTAGTCTTTTGATTAAATTGACCCAAGCAAATACCTGCCCTATAAACTGTGATTATTCCTCTAAGGTTTTTTGGGGGGAATTTTTGTTCGCTCTACAAGAGGATCAACACCCTTGTGTAAAGAAGGACTGCTGGAGGGGATTTGTTTCTTTTACTTTTTACTGCAACACGCTGGATCCCTAAAAATTCTTGCTGACAGAATGAAAATAATCACTGAAAGATATTATTTCTGAAAATAGACCTCTCTGGATCTACTCTAAAACCACAAAATCTGAAGTGTTTCTGGACCTTGTATGAAAGCCATAATCCTGTATTTACATTGTTCCTCTGACTAACCAGATACACAAGTTACTGTTTTGCAGTATTTGATGGAAGCAAAGTTTCCTATCCATGTGGATATTTCGTATCCATAATCCCTTTTCCACTTGATCCGTGGCATCCCTCTCTGAGACAGTGTGACCCTATTTCAAATGCAATGATGCCTGCAATCTCAGGGAAATTCTCCAGAAAGAGAACAATTTGCGCTTCTGAGCAGAGAATGCGTGGGAGACGAATCGGTCACGTTCAACAGCTGCAGCAGAGCTATTTCTGGTCTAAAATGGGCTAGACAGGCTTACATGTGCAAAGAAAAAAGTGCTTGCTGAGGTGTTATCATAGCAGTAAACACTGCTATATATAGCTTGCACAGCCTGTGAATGAATAGTCTTGCAAAAAACCGGAATCCCTAAAAGAGAATAAGATTTTTTAAAAATGGAATATTCACAGGAATTTTTTCTTTTATCTTTTCTCAGGGGCACTGTGTTTCCTTATTTGCTATCATTGATCTTTTTACTGAACCTTGGATTTTTGGTTTATCTTCATGCAGGAAGCGAGTGAATCATGCTCTGAAACAGTAAGGTTTCTCACGTTGTAGAGCAAGTGGAGAATAATGAAATTTAATTAACACTGGTTCATATAGTACCTCATGATTCACAGCCTGTGTATAGAATGATGCCAGGTTATAATGTGCAGTGTTTTGACCTTGCATTCGACTTCTCTCTACTTGTAGAAAAAGTGAGCTTTATGTGATATTCCTAAAATCTCTGAGCCAGCTTTTTTTTTTTTTTTTTTTTTTTAAGTAAATACAGTCTTTTGTTTCCCCAAATCAAACACTGGCTATTTTCAGTGCTACCTTCCCCAATTTGCAAAATTATATTAAATAACATTCCTGTGGCTAAAATAATGATTGAAGTTCTTGAAACCATTCTTTACCAACCCAGAGGATAGCAAGTTTCTTAACTATGGTAGGTATCATAATTTAGTTACTGACTTCAAATTGGAAAGAAATATGACAAAACCCATACCTGTTGACTGATCCAATTTTAGTACAAGTCTGTCAAAATTACCATCATGTCAGACAAGAATGTCTCACCGACATTTTTTTCATCCCACAATGCTTCATCTCCCAAGTTTTAATATCTGTTCTGTCTTTCCTGAAAGCCAGATATGTACAACATACAAGTATAGGCATAGACTCAGCTGAGCAGGTTAGCTTTTTTGTAAGCTTCATGTTAAAACACTAACAAGTTATCATTACCTATATTATCTGAGGTGTAATTATCTTTGATGACCTTTTCAATGTATTCCTGTTTTATCTTTTAATGCAGAACAATTTCTATTAATTAATGCTTGCTTCTGTAACAGCAAAGACATATTAGATTGCATGTATCAAGCTAATGCACTGAGCCTCATTACTTTGAACACAGATTCAGATGAGTCATTAAAAAGTCCCAATGAACAAAAAGTAATAAGCAGGAATTTATATATAAAACAATATTCAGAAAATTAAGCTTCTAATAATTCATGCTATCCTTAAATTGTCTGACTGTGTGAATCATTTTACTCAGAAACAGCAAGGGAAAAATTTCACTTTACTTTTGTGAAGTGACTCTATGGCAACTGAAGAGAGAAGCATTTGACTTTAATTCTTCTACTGAATTCACCATTGAGAGCACAAGAGTTATTTCATCACCCTTTCAGTGTTCTTAATCTCATTAGAATTGCCTAAGAAGCAGCGTCATGGATCAGTTTGAAAGTGAATTTCCTCTCCCTATACAGAACATACGTGACCGAGATAGGTTATTTCATTCCCTAGAGGAAAACCACTAATTTGGAGGTAAAAGCAGCAGTATTCTTTCTGCTTGAGCATCGTGGAACAGCAGCAATACAATTCTTACTGCAAATTCTGTACACACTCTGCTATTTTGAGATTTGAAGAGTTGCAGTACATTTTTTTGTGACAGCTTAGTTCACAGCGTTATATTTTGCCACAGAAATTTAGGGCCTGAGCCAAAATGGAGGCCATGGAAAGGTTCCCATTGACGTCAGTGAGCTTTGGATCAGGCCCCAGACGGCTAAGGACTAGGATTGTTAACTTACAGTTAATGTGCCTCTACACTGACCAGTAGGCAGGAAATTCCTCTTTTGCTTTTACAACTGGTTTTAGCATCTTTTACTGGTAATTTTGAGAAAATGCTAATTTAAAAGAAAAAGAAAAAGCAGGGCAAAAAGAGGTTTTTGCTGATCTGTAATACAATAACAGAATCGTAACATTCAGCAATGTGATGTCAGTAGATGCAAAAGTCATTTTCCTTTACAGTTCAAGATTGTTGCTTTTAAGGGTCTGAAAGCTTCCCCATTTAAACTAAGGTGTCTACAAAGAAAGGCATTGTCTGAATCTAGTCAGTGAATTACAGTGATGACACTGAAGCATTTCAGTTTATGACAGTGCGCTGTTTCTGATATTTTAATGTGTTTACTACAAGTATTTTTTGAGGGGTTGAAAAAGGTTACTAATATAGTGTGTCTGACAGAGGATCACTAACTAATATTGCAGTGAAAAGCTTCAGTAGAACTAGCAAAGTAAACAGCAACAAAACTTATTATCCTATTTCCTTATTGCTTTTGTATTCTAAGCCTTTTTTCTTTCTAAATAATAACGTGTTTTGGCTCTCTACTTCATAATTTGAGCTTCCATTTAATTTTTTTGTTATGTTTTGTGTCATTTATGCTTAATTCTGTAAAAAAATGCAGACTCATTTTTCAGCTAATTAAATATATCTTTGTGTGAGAGAGACATTGTTTTAATGGATTGCAACTCATAAGAAGCTAGCATTCATAACACAGATGAATCACAGTTATATTTCACAAGAATGTGACGTATAATTAATGTCATTGCAGTGAATGACTAGTTCATAGGTTTCATTTCATTGAAATTTTCTAAATATTACTGATAGGGTCTCATATTCTAGTACTTCCTCAGACACTTATGAAATTAAAAAACCCCAACTCATTAAATAAATATCAAAGCCATAATAGGAAGTTTGATGTGATGGAAGCAATTACTCAGGCATTCACATAAACAAGTTAATGAACATTGGAGCCATTCTTATGATTGCAACAGAACATTTAATTTGAAGGAATAAATCTCTGAACACTGATTACTCATTTCATATAAAAGGTAATTTTATTTTCCTGTCTTGCACAAAAAATAGTACTGGTGGTCATGATCATTTCAAAGAAATGGTTGGTTTGTAAAGCTTTTATTTACCCTGTGGGGAGTAGCAACACTTTCAGGCAGTGTTTTAGGCTCCTGAAGAATCTGAGAAGCATCTGCTTCAATGAAAATATTTTCCTTCTGAAATGCTGAACATTTAGCGCTTACTCATAAGCATTTCATAGTTGTAAGAGACAGTAGATGATAAAAATCGCAGTGGGAACTTGCGAAAAATAGCTTGACTTATTGTTCTTGACTACAGAGAATTACAGTGCAAACGTAGAAAAAAAAGCACATGTTGCAAAGTGGGATAATGTCACAAATATTTAGGAATACATCTCTATACACCCATTTCAGTAATACGCAACATTATGTGCTATGTCACTGATTTCAGCTACAATGTCTTTGACAACATAACGGAAGGAAATACAGTCACACTGATCTTTTAGTCTGTGGATGACTCACCCAACTAACTTCTAACTCTACAAGCAATTTTAGATAGACCTGAGCACAGACAGTTGGAATTAATAAATTTTCCAAGAAGTGCAAAGTTAAGGAGATAACTTCCTAAATTCATGTATGGTTTCAGCAAATTCATAGCTAAAAAAGAAGGGGGGGGAAAGGAATATCAAGACAAGTAGGTGAATGTTCAGAATAATAACAATTTTTCCTTTGACATTTTCAAATGGAAAAAATTCAACTTAAATATGTTTTGGTTTCTAAACTGCTTTTAATTCCTGAATTATTAGGATATTAGAACATTCCCCAAATAAAAGCAAATGTTCCCACTGAAGCTGAAAAAGAACCTCAAATATAACTGCAATATTTTCCTTCATCTTGCAACATTTCTGGCTCAGCCACTGAACCAAAACATCTATTATTTGTATAGATCTTCCTTTCAGTTTCTCTAGGGACTGTTCTTCTCTGAAAGTGGAATGATCATGTCCTCACTATCTAAACTGAACTGAAATACCAAGGTAGTGACTGGTGGGATATGTCCATACACCAAATATGGAATTGCCCCCAATAAGAAAAATATCTGGATGTTTTTCTGAGCAGCTTATAACAGCACAAATGAAGACAGAGAGAAAGTGTTCACTTTGTTGTACTTATCCTTCTCACGCGCTCCCATTCTTTCTCTAATGCGGTTAATTAATTTTGTAATATGAAAGACACAATACCTTTCAGATATGATGGAAGAATTAAAAAAAAAAAAATAGAGAGAGAGACAGCAATATGCAGAATTTCTAGAAGTATGGTTATTAAGAACCAAGGGTGCTCTGTCATTGTCTGACACCCAGGTGAAAACCCAAAAGCTGCTGAAATACCTCTACATGTGACTTTATAAGAGCTCAAATATATATGTACATGTAGGAATTTCAGAAAAGCAGTTTTAAATGTCTGTTACTAAGGGGCCCAACCAATAAGTTTTCCATGGTGATGACTGCACTGATAACTTAGTGCTGTTTAGAAAATTATTGTCTATTTAAGTATTTTGAAAGAAGTTAATTTTTTTCAATGTTGAATTCATCCCATAAACTACATCCCCTACCTACAAGTGACTCACTAAACAAGACAAGTGGTCACCACTTCCAGGAGAAAATGTGATAGGGTGAAGTTTATAGTAAAGAAAATGCATTAATACATCAATAATATGATCTTAAGCTCCTTAAGAAAAGGATAACAAAAAAGACAGGAAGAGACAGATGGAATTATAAAACAGATTAAAAATGAAGACTTAACCAAGTTCAGTTCATTTTTTCAGGTCTCTGCAGGCTTGATTGTGGCCTCCTCACTGCTGTTCTGCCCCTGGCGATAAGCAGGAAACCTGAAAAAGGATGAACTATCTCCCAGAGTAGAAACTGAAGCATAATATTTCTTAGTAGCAATATCTGTTCAATAAACTGGGGCAGGCTTTGTAAAGGTCCTGTGTTAATCTCCTGTGTGAAGAATAAATTTGGTGAAGAGACACATGTTCAGCCAGGTGTCTAGCTCTGGGCTACTGACCATTGACTCAGCCCCTGCCCATATGAATGCACTGGTTTGAGAAACACTGTGCGCTCCATACCTGGAGTACAAATTCAGAGAAATAAGAGGAATTAATAAGCTTTTACAGACACGGGTCCTGTAAATTTAGTTGGAAACTTTGCCTTCTTTCCTGTTCATTTTTTAAAATACAATTTTATTCTCCATCATTAAAAAAAAAAAAAAAAACACCAAATAACTTAAACGGGTCCTCCTAAACTTAATATGAAAGTTTCTTGAGACCAAGATACCAGGTTGTTTGAGTATTTTAAAATATTAAATAGGTGTTTTGCTAGTTATCACTGTTAGATGTCTTGAGTATATCTTTGCTGGAGACAAGAATGATTTCAGCATTTTTTTTCTAATTGTACTGATTTTCAGAGTAAAACCTCTGTTTAGCAGCTTTAAATTCCCTTAAAAGGGGGTTACAGAAAAAGATATTTATACAGCTACTCCAAACCCATTCACTCTCATTTCAAGACATTTTCCATGCATTTCCCATCTGACAGCTTCCTTGCATTCTGTAACTACTTTTAACATGTGAAATCATTATAAATCCAGCAAGTTTGCGGATAACACCAAGCTGAGTGGTGCGGTTGACACACCAGAAGGACGGGATCCAGAGAGACCTGGACAGGCTGGAGAGGTGGGCCTGTGTGAACCTCATGAGGTTCAACAAGGCCAAGTGCAAGGTCCTGCACCTGGGTTGGGGTAACCCCCAGTATCAGTACAGGCTGGGGGAAGAAAGGATCGAGAGCAGTACTGCCGAGAGGGACTTGGGGGTGCTGGTGGATGAAAAGCTGGACATGAGCCGG
>NW_009258218.1:1064800-1069264 GCF_000687185.1 Egretta garzetta
GATATAAGGAAGAAATTCTTTACAATGAGGGTGGTGAAACACTGGAACAGGTTGCCCAGAGAGGTAGTGGAGGCCCCATCCCTGGAAGCATTCAAGGCCAGGTTGGATGGGGCTCTGAGCAACCTGATCTAGTTAGCGGTGTCCCTGCTCCTGCAGGGGGGTTGCACTAGATGACCTCTAGGGGTCCCTTCCAACTCAAAACAATCTATGATTCTATGATTCTGTGTTTAAACTGATGTTAAACCAGTTGTTAAGGTCAGCTAACAACTCAGCAAATCAATGGAAAACAAATGCAGAAAACAAACCTGATGGATATTGCCTAATTGGCTTGTAGCTTCTTCAGTATGGTGTAGCATGTTCTTAAAGAGGCAAAAACCAGTCTTATAAATCTACCGTTGCAAATGCTTTCTCTTTTCAGACTAAAAGTGATAGTTTAAAATGACTGGTATCATACTGTCAAAAAAGAAAGAATCCATTTTGGTGTTGACTTGGAAAAGAACTGAAGGAGATTAGGCTGTAGAAAACATACATATTTCCTTGAAACAAACAATATTCTTATCATGTATGATATTTTGATGTGTAATGAAAGAGTGATTGTAGTCAGTTCTTCGGAATTAAATTAACCAAGCTCTGTGAACTAATTGCTACAGATGACACTTGCAAATATATGAGATAGGAGTGGTTGTTAAGAGACATGCAAGGATGCAAGTCCAGCACTCCAGGAGAAGAAACAATAGGGGTACGTCATACCTCAATCAGTGACTTAGGATGTGTTTCACAATGCTGTGTTTTAGTTTCTTTAGCAAAGGACACTAAAGCCTTGAGAAGCAACAAATTCTTATACACTTAGTAATTATGTGCGAGTTTTGCGGTGGGTTTTTTGTGGTGGTGGTGGGTTTGGGGTTGGGTTTTTTTTTGGTTGGTTTGTTGGGTTTTTTTGCATAGAGCAGTGAAACCCATTTATATTGTCAAATCTTCAACAACTTCAGAAAGTTCAGGTTGTTCCTTGCTAGACCATGAACACTTCAGCTGGATCTGTTGCCTTTTCTTCTTTACTCTCCTGCATGACATTATGATATCACTGACCAAGAATTTGGACCTGTCTACAAAAGGACACTTAGGGAGGTTAAAATGAATTAACTGAAGGTGTGAACTGAACTGCATCATCCAATTCTTGTGCTGCTGTTTATTTCATATGAAGGTTGGCTTGACTAAACTAACTCAAGGCCACTCTTCTGAAAGGGTATGTACAGGCAGATATAATCCAATGCGGTCTAACTTCACACCTTCAGATAATTCCTTCAAATTTCCCAAGTGCCTCTGCTTGGAAAAGCATCCTGGAAGCACACCAATCTTTGAATCAGCTACACAATCTTTGACTATAATACAGAATTGGCTACATGCCTGGAACTTCTGGTCTCTGATTTTCTCTTTCATCCAGCATTTTTCCTTCTAATATTCCAGACAAGTAAAGTCCAGATGTTTTCTGCTGTTAAGAAAGCAACCAGAGAGTACCCTTAAGTGATCACTCTTTTACTTTCAGAAGACATTAAATTTGGACCATTTAATTTCAAAAACATAGACTTTGGATTGATTTTTGAACTACTAATTATTGCATAGTACCTTATGGCTTCCTAGTTCTTGCAGGCCTTTAAATGGAATAGGGTCCTGAATTACCATGTTCTCCATCATTGATTTGTATTTCTAGAGCAGGCAGGGCTTGAAAACAAAATAAACTGCTCACCTGCTGGTAAAAGATTTACTTATAAATTGCCTATTTGTTCTGCAAACAAAGGTACAAATCTCTATTACAATAAATGCTGAAAACAAGTCATAATTTTCTCAAAAGTTCCTACTCCCTATAATGTTCCTAATTTCTATAATAATTTCTCAGTTACATGGATTGAAACATGAAACTCTTGGGGAAAAAAATGAAAAAAATATTTTAATACTTTTACAGCATTATATTTACTTATCAACTTTCCTCCCCAGCCATCCTCATGTATCTTTAGCGGGATCTAGACTGGATTTCTTGAGACATTTCTTGAATAAATACTGAGGTTCTCTTCAATTCCTGGTGATTTATAACCCAGCCTTGCATTTATCAGTGAAAAACAGTAGCTCCTTTGATCCTACAGAGCATACTTATTAAACAGGAAGAAAGAAATTCCATTACCACTATGCCAATGCCACGATTTTATTCATCCTTCCTCTGCACAGTTTTTCTCATTCTTCATTTATACATTTAGCAAACAATACTTAAGGAAACTGTAGCTAATTATCAGGATTTCTTATTTGTCTCTAACGTACTTCTATTTCATGCTGACTAATTACAGTATTTCCTGTGAACCATGTCTTAATCGTATTTATACATTACAGCACAACTGCAGGAAGGGTGTCATTTGGTGGCTTTCTGCGTCAGGGCAATAATCAGGAAGATGTATACATCTCCCTAAACTGGATTTGTTGCCTTGTAGAGAACATTGCCTGTGGTCCAGAGACCTGACCAAGGCATGGTGCCCAAGATGGTGGGGAGTAATAAGTGCTCTTTGGTCTGCTCCTTCCTTCATATTCCTCTGAAAAAACAGATGGGTTCCTGGTGTAAAACACAGAATTGTAAAGGGTGGCAGAATTGCCACACTATGCTAAAGGTCTTTTCACATGCCGCCAACTCCACCCTATCCTATTGCCATAAAGCCCTAAGCAGCAGCCTGACACTTACCATAAGTTTCACTGCCCATAGGCAGGGATTCCTTCCTAGCAACTTTGAGAGCTGCTGTGCCTGGTACGCACACCTCTGACCAGGAGAGCACTGCTTTCAGGGGTTTATTGTTACATTTCTTGGCATCATTTTAGACAGCTCTGGAATTTCTCTCTCTAATTCTGTGCTATCATTCTAGCTTAATACAAGTATAAATGCCTGCACGGGAGAAAAGGAAAGGCCCCTTGTTTCTAGCAAGTAAGAGACTTACAACACAAACCTTACTACCTTGGTGGTATCACTTGTGTACTTATTTCACATACTATATACAGGCAAATATAATGATTAATGCAATTCCATTATATTCTGGTTCCTTCTCTCTAAGCCAAATACCATCATAGCGGTTTTCATTGTTTAATTTACCTTAAGTTTTTATGAGTCATTGCCCCAGTGCCATATTGCCATACTGTTTTCTAACCACTGGTCATGTTTTAATTAGTTGAAAATTGAAGCAGAAATCAGCAGAACAAAAAAATTCAGAGATAATTTCTTTTTAAATTTTGCCTGACAACATTCAGCTGTACTATATCTGAAAATAATACTTCATAGCATCATTTTTAATTCTTACAATTAGATAATTTTTGAAGGGTGCTAATCAGATCATTAGTGATTAAATGTTCAACTGCCACCAATACAATCTCTGGAAAACTTTGTGTTCCACACAGAATCCAGCTATCACAGAATCAAAGGAACAGTAATGTAAATAGGTTCTCAACCATGAGCAAGTGGAAAAAATCCCAACATAACTACTACTGAATATTGATGATACATTGAAATTAAGGAGATAAATGTGCTTCACAGAAATGATATTTCAAACAATTGAGCTGTATTAAATTTCTTGGGCTGAGAAAGAAACTGACTATCAATATCTTTTTGAGTGGATTATTGACAGCAAAAGGGTCTTTAAAAAGCAAAAAAGTTGAAAAACCCAAAGGCTAAATCTTGATGTTATATTAGGAACAGGGGTATCAATCTAAGAAGCAGCAATGAAGTTTTCAACAGTTTAAGCAAGTTGATAATTTAAAATCTTTAATTAAAGATTGAGTTTTTTAAAAATTATGTTTCCACTTAGGTGGAAGTTCTGAGCATGTGTCAAAAATTACTAGTTGAAGATACAGTTATTCTGTTGTGGGTTTTTTTTCCTATTTCATTTTTCTTGTTTATCATAATGAAGAACAGATCAGGTAAGCATCATACTGTCTCTAAAACACGTCTGTATTTCTCTCATTAGGTTTCTCACCAACTTTTAATGATAATTGTAATATGTGCATTTCTAAGCATAGTCAAATTTTTAAATCTAAACCCTAAGATATGCAGTTTCTTCTTTTGGATTAACAATAACAAAAAAGAAATTAATATTTAGTGTGCTATAATCCCCTTGTTCTTTGATTCCATTCTGGTGTTCTTAATAAAGCACTGTTGCCATTCCTGAAACATCACCGTAACAAATTATTATGCCTTGCAATTCCTTTGGTGATGCATGTGAAGATTTAGTATTCAGGACAGACATTGTTTTGGTGATCTTACTACTGAAGGGAGCAGATTCAACTAAAACCATGTGGTCCTGATTTCCTGAATAAGAGATGGGATTGGTATCAAGTCGTTTTATGGAGAAGAAATACTCAAGTGGAAATTTTCACCCTCTAGGATTGCCTATGTTATTCTGAGAGCAAATCCACCTGTCCAAGAAAATCTGAAGCTAG
>NW_009258218.1:1069279-1082005 GCF_000687185.1 Egretta garzetta
CTTTCCCTTTTAACCTTTTCCCTTACCTGTATATTGCCTGCATACATTTTACTCATCGCTTTGAAACAAAAACCACTTCCCATTCTCTAAGAGCACAGACATGTCTTATTTGAATACAGTTTGTTCCATTGGAGTAAAGTTTTCTGACTCACTGATCTTACCACGGAGACTTTTTAATTTTTTTTTCTTTCCCCCCGCCTTGGGATAACCAGTGGAACTGCTAATTTATATCTGCAGCTCTCTAGGAAACGAAAAGTAGCATGCAAACATTATAACCCCGCCCCCAATGAAATGAAACAAAACAACAAACCCAACAAAATCTTAAGACTTAAAATTGTATTTACTTAAGCATCAGTAAACTTGTGTCAAGTGATGTTATCTATTCCTACAGTAAAGGAACTAGAAAGCCATAAAAAACAAAATTGGACAACAGCCTACTACCCCTCAAGAATTTATTTTTCTTCCCTTCTTACCACCCCCATTCCAAAGCCACCATCTGGGGCAGACACTTGTGTGAAGCTGCCACGGAAGGAACAAACTGGGAACGGGTTGGTGGAAAGTCACTGTGGAGTTCGACTGTCAATAAACAAACTGAAAAAGGCTCTCTCTTTCTTTGGTCCTCCAGAGAAACCAAAGGCTTATTTGTACAAATTGGTTGAAAGCTAGTCTGTTTTCCCCTTTTTTCCTCACTCTAAGTATTGCCAAAGTGATATCTGGTTTCCTCCTGAACATTCACAAACCTGAGCTGGAGGATTTGCAAGGATGGATTCTGCCCATGCGCGTACAGGCTTGCCTCTTTCTACCTGGGCTTTGGAAGATAATTGCTCACTTTCTCCAAATGTTTTAAAGTGCGGTCAAAAGCATAACTGACGATAATTTGTTTGTAGCCTTTATTTGATTTTGTGATAATTTTCACGTTGACATATTTGGTTTTTTTGCAATTGAGTTTGTTTCATTTATATATTTCATTAAAAGAGAAAATCTCCCTCTTTTAACGAAAATCATTAGCTCACTGACACCCTTTTATATCATCAGTAAGGGAAGAAAGGATGAAATATGGCAATGTACGAGCAAACTATGCATTTAAGAACAGATTTTACTTCTGGTTGGTAAGTACACACAGGCTGTTTTTTCAGTGCCTTAATATCATATATTTTTAGGACAGACACACATTGCAATATAATTCTTTTCACCACATTTTCAGTGATTTTTCACTGACATATTTGATGCAATTCTATGTTCTCCTTCCTTCTGCTAGTTACTTCCCAATTTTAAGCATTTTTTTCTTTATCCTTAAAAGATTGTGCAGCAACATGGATTAGACCAAGCCTTGCATTATCCTTACACAGCACAATAACATTCCTAATGCATTTTAAAAGTGGAGAAAGATATCCTACATTTAACACACAACAGCTATTTTGTACTGAATTCCTATGTTGCTACTGTAAATTCCCCACCACTTAGATTTTTGTAAAGAACCCATGTAATTTTACTCCATTTCTTAAAATCTGTTTTATTTCTTGTATATCTACCCTATATTCCAATCACTTTAGAGGTTGCATGTTTGAGCTGAAATAGACTGGAACAAAACTGCTATAAAGTGTGTTACAGCAAACGTGAGACCTTGGCAGGTGGTGATACAATATGTTGGATTTAGTTGGATTATGATGTGATTAGAAATATTAAACTGCAAAAAATAACTTTGTGTCTTTGCCAAAGGCAAAAATTACAATTAGCCTTTTCACACAGTGCAAACACATGCTATCTGCGCTACAACAGTTGGGGATATATATTTTTTCTTCTGTGACACTGGAATGTCTCAATTAATCAGTTTTTCTAATTGTCATTCAATTAAACCGATTTTCCTCAAACTACACTTGCTGTTTAAAAAACAAATAAATTACTTTCTCCTAACTTTACCTTTTACTCTCTTTTTGGCTAAGTAACTTCAGAAATTATGCTGGTCTCACATGAGTTTTTAATGAAACAAAAAAAATAGGAGTGGAAGGCACCCTGTAAGCTTATTTAGTCCAACCTCCTGTTCCATGGCAGAATTAATTATTTCTAAATAATTCCCATTATGTTTGTCCAATTGGTTTAAATTATTGGTTAAACTATTGGTTTGTTCCCACTCTTCACTGTCCTTACTGTTGTATTTGATGCTTAGATAAACTGTTTAAGTTTGCCTTATTGTAGTATTGTGCTGCCTACTGTTTATTCCTCATCATCACCAAAATGGAGAGAAAAAGTTGTGCTCCTTTCCTATTTGTAGGTAACACTGAGATGCTGGAAGACTTCTGTCACTGTGTAGTTTTTTATTCTCTAAACTGAACAACCACTTCTTTCAGCTGTTCCTCATAGGTCGTGTTTTCACAATTTGCGATATGCTTTATTGCACCCCATATACAATTTCCAATGGCATTTCTTCAATGTGCTATCCAAAAGGGGACAGCTGCTACTAATACTTTAGCACTAGGTAAAACAGGTATGCTATACTGAATGCATTACAAATGGCATTCCTTTAGCCAATTCCTAAAATGTTTGTTTTGATAGCAGTTTCACATTGCTGATTCACATTCAGTTTGTAACTCACAGTAAACAAGATTCTTTTCTCAGGAACCAGTACTACTTAACAGCAAATCCACAACCTGTCTTTTCACGTTTGATGATTTCTACCAAGGACAGAACTTTGTATGTACTTAAAAACCAAAACAAACCAGAATTTTCCATAATAATAATAATAGTAATAATTTCTCCAGTTTACTAAGATACTTTGAATTACAAGTCTATCTTCCAAAAAACATTTTAGCTACTCTTCACTTGCAACTGCTGGACAGTTCAATGAACAGACCATTTATTTTATTGGCCCTTGCTGAAATACAGAACAGTACCAGAATCAGAGAAGATCAATGAAAACCTTCAACAAACACATCCTTCCAGTGTTCCAGTGGGACAGCTAGCAATTGATTCCAAATTTCTTGGTACCGTTACCCCATCAGCTCTACACCCGCCTTAGAGCACCTGTTTCCCTAGCTTACCTGGAAACCCGTTAGACAAACAAAGTTAATGAAAAAAGCAGTGTGATGTAACTTATTAATTATGATCACATCTTACTGTGTTATGTTTAACTTCCCTATCAGCACTAACTCCCCCATTGGGATATAAAAACTAGTGCATATCACTAGTTGCCAAAGAAGTTGAAAAGCCGTAAGACCTTTTTCTAACTTTATACTGATTTGAAAGGGGTAGAAGCACATCCAGATTAGCGCCCAGATATTACCATCATTTAATAGATTCCAGAATAGCATAAAGAAAATACACTACTGAGAGAACATGGCACAGAAAAGTACTCAAAGTTACATCTTGTCACCAGATTGTATAGGACAAGTTTTATGTAGTATGGCTTAAAAGAAATAGTAGAATAAGACTATTAGATCTCTCTTTAAAAAATGGAAAGATCAAGTCTAGTTTTCCATGGCTACTTCTTCACATAGAAATAACAACACAGCTGACACTAAGGTTATAAGTGAAAATAGAAGCAGTCAGCTGAAGTAAAGGGCATGAAATAACCCTGGAAAAAGAACAGATTATTTTTATCCTCTGTTTTGATATCGAAGACTGGTTCGCTCCCTGCCCCAGTGCATTGCTGTTGGATAATTGAGATTACTCAAACTAAAGTAGAGATTCATGGCACAGTATGGATGGGGACACCCTGTGGATTCACTGAAAGCACAGTAGCAATATCAAAAAATCCATCTCATCCTCCTCAGTCCATTTGCCTTTAAAACCTCACAAGAAGTATTGTGATCCTGTTACATATTCAAAGAATAACCTTAACTTTGTCAGAGGTGCTCTTTTGCCAATTAAAAACCTGAATTATCTTTTAAGAAGTTCACCTCCTGTAATTAGGAAATTGCATGGAAGAATAATTATGAACAGAATAATATTCACAAGCTCCCAAATTTTGTGAATGCAGAGATATACTTACAACAAAAGCAGAGATAAGAAAGCAGAATTTCACACTGGTGATTAGTTTTGAGCAAGTTTGAAATACATTGCTTGTGTCTTTAGACGCCATCTTGTGTGTAACAGAGCCAGAACCCTGTCTGTGTTATGATACTAAGCTGCTTAAGGACAGTTCAAAGGTCTAATAAATTTGCTTTTTAAAAGTAAACTGTAAATTGAGAGGTTTCTTTCTTTAAGCCCTGCAATGCAGGAAATACTTTACAAATAGCAAAGGGTGCTTGAAAAGCAGAGCTAAGGAAGCCCACCATCAAAGCAGTATGGTTGAGGATTTTGGAATAGCTACAAGTGCTTTGCTCTCCCAGAGAGCTGCAAGTGCAATCACAGCCTTGGCACCCAGAGCCAATGGAGAGGAGCTCACCATGAAGGTGTGAAAAGTCACTTCTTTCTTCTTCTGCAAACCAGCCTGAAAAACTTAAGCTCTGCAGTGCAAAAACCTGACGACGTACACTGTGAGACCTTGGACTGTCATGGGTTGTCTAATATCACTTTTCTTTTCATTTGGTTCCTGCACCAGTCTCTACCCATCTCATGTCTCTCCCTTTATTACTCTGTGCATCAGTGCAGTGAGGCAGAGACCTCTTTTTATTCTATAATTGTATGCTCTGTAGCATCAAGGAATCTCAGACTTGATTATGGTTCCAAGGTGCTGCTGTGGCAGAAATAATTATGTAGTAGAAAAGGAGAATGGGATGATCTTAGAGCTTTATCTCTGCCTAGGGCCACAGACCCAAACTGGAAAAAGCTATTCATTATGTCTGCTGAGTTATCAATTGCCAAGATTTTTGCAGAATGCTGGTAATTGTAACAATTCTTATTTTATATAGGGAAACCTAAGGACAGAGAATAAGACTAGAAAGGTATGTTGTGGATGTTTTTTTGCTTTTCTTAGTTTTTCTGGGCACAGGTTAAGCATTCACATAATTAAGTATGTGTGAAGGAAACAGAATAAAATAATACCTTTGATTGCACTTTTGAGCACAGCAATCTAGCCATTTCATTGCTTTCTTAAGTTCTGTTCTTGACATACAGAAAAGACGTTGGTAACTAAGCCTCATTAGTAATTTCCTGAAATCTGAGAAAAGTGCTTTGAGATGTTTCCCCTGGCAAGGCACTGTTATTAGCCAAATCAAAAGCCTTTCTGATAAAGATAAGTAAATCCTACTGTTATATATTTCCTACAGTAAACTCCATTCATTCTGAGCGAGACTACAGATGGCATGTTATAAACTCATAATTCAGAATCAAAAAATGCAAGTGTGGTTTTAGACCTCTCTTGAAAAACTGTGTCCTGAGATGAGGCTGTTGGAATGGGTGACAGCACTTTTCTGCAGTCATTTCTATCCTCACAGAGCTTTAAGGACTTATGAGCTTTATAAGAATCCTGAAGAGATAGCATAAAGGCAAAAATCTCTCTAAAACTTGCATGTAAAATTTTACCCATAGAGGACTTATTCATAATATTTGGTGGCTCGTTAGCATAGGAAGAAAATACTCAAAATTTGGAGTAAATCCTTCAAGATTTAAGACACAGTTTTTATAATTTTAAAATATCGTATAGATGAGTCTGCAGAAGTATCTTCCAATTCACATTGTCCGGTACACTTTTTGCACAACACTATTAATACAGAGCAAAAGTACTACTCAGTACTTCAAGTAATTTACATTCAGTAGATGCAAAACCAAGTAATCCATCTTATAATATGACATATAACCTCAGCTGATAACCTAATGAAAACAAAAAGTAATGAAAGGCTAAGTTGAAGGAAAAAAAAAATCATTAGTGGTCAAATGAGACTTTCAGGAAACAACTGATGCCATACTGGACAGACGCATTTCAAGAACTGTTTTCAGAGAATTAACAACAAAATTCAAAAATATAGCCACAGTTTTCTGGATCTTGGACAAGTAATACTTCCCAGTTGCCAAACTCTGACATTGGTTTAGCTCAAACCAAAGTGGACAAGGTTTTCCACACACACACACAATTCTTGTATAAATTTCACCCTATGATTTCAGCTCTTTTGTAACATTTTCTTATACTGTCATCTTTATATAACTATCATTAGGTTATATCTAATACAGTAAGATGTTATCCAAAGGTTTATGTAAGGACTGGAATAAAGCAGCTCATGTTTCTCATTTGTTGACTGGAAGTTGAAATTTCTGCAATACTGAACTTATGAAGTTTATTTATTTATTTACTATTAAAAAGTCCAGAGTCTGAGCCATACTAAAATTGAAATGGCCAGTTCCCATATTTGGCACAAAAAACCTGGAACTCCAGCCAAATGTAAGGAAGAGCTTTTCTGAAATGGAGCTTGATTTCAATCATATGTGAGTGAATGATGCTGTAAGGTGCTTGTTTCAAGTCTGTCCCCGGGTCATAAGAAAAGTATTTGGAGTTTTATGGAAATCTCTCATCATTATCTCTTTCAAAGTCTCATCAACTCTGGAGGACAAATCTGTCTTGGCTAAACTGGTACTAAAAGGAAGATGTTCATTTAGTATAACTTAATCTTTTTTCTTCTGAACATAGGGCAGGAGGGCTTTTGTTTCCATAGTTACGAGGATACTTCCTTTGAACTTCTTCCAGAATACTTTTATCTCTTCCACATGCACTGACACACAATCCTATGAAGTATTTATGTATTTGTGAAACACTCTGTGCTTCATTACCAATTCTTTACTGGATGTAACAGAGGAAATTTAGTCCATTGTTAAAGCTAAATTTCTATCTTGATGATTTAGGTATTTTAATATTTAGTAATGTGTTACTCTAAATCGACTTCAGAATATTACAAGTGAAGGATTAAATGAATAACATTCATTCCAAGAGTTTTTTTGAATTTATTATTGTGGAAAGCTGATTCCATGTTATTAGGTATTTTGAGTCAATATAGTTGCATGCTTTCTAAATTAAAGAAAACATTGGTTTTCAATTAAAATATGTGGCTTTTTTTTAAATTTGGTATCAATATCTGTATACTGGCAATAAGAAACTCAGGAAGTTAGGTTGTTGGGTTTGGTGTTTTTTTCTTTTTCTTTTTTAAGACAGAAAAATCTGAACTTTGCTTGAATTGATCTATTTTTTCTATCCTTGAAAACATTTATATCACTTTAAAAAATTATTTCCATTTCGGTCTTCTGGGTGGAACCATTTTTAGTGTTTCTCCAAAACCATTCTCTTTCAATTCAAAGAACAAGTTTTCCTCAAATGAAAGATATTTATTCTATCTATCTAGATACTCTAACTGTTCTAAACATATCAAATGCCCATGAAAAACAAGAGAAAAAACAAACTTCAAGGTATTTCTTTTCTTAAAAGATTACTTTAAAAAGCTTTTACACAGAAATATATACAACGAGTTCCATAGAAATATATACAACCAGTTCCATAGACTACATCAGTGGTTCTCAAAGTGTGATTCCTTGAATGTAGATGACTTCTAAGGTGCTAAGAAGTGAGCTGCCCTTGTAGTACAAAACAATGCTCAAAGCCCCTCCTCTTACTCTGAGGTCCAGTGCTCCGCATGCAGCTTGTACTGTGACTCCTTTCATTGCTGCCTGCATAGCTCCCTAAAAAGCCTGGCACTATGGTCTATATTGGGGTTTTCCAACACTGGATACTAGTAGTGGTGTGAAAGCTATGTCAAAGTGGTGCTATGTGGGCTACCATCTTTTTTTCTAAAGGGAGGGAGGCAACAAATGGACTCCTCTTTTTAGCAGTCAAAAGGTTGACACTACACCCAAATAACAAAAGGACATAGGGCTGGAGTATGCCTCCTTCCTTGAATGGATGTGGCTGAAGAAAGGAGAGAATTTCCTTGTATTGATCCCATTGCAGTATTACACAAGTATCTTTCTTTGAGAAACCGACAACGGAGCAAACCCAAATGAAAAAGCAAACTAGGTTCTCATTAAGGCCAACAAAAGTTCTTTCAGAGGTTGTCTGTTAATTTTTGTGGGAAAACACACAAATATATGCATCGGCTTAATCTGACAAATGACTAAGGCTATACAGATGTCCCACAACGTTAAGACACAAAACTCTCATTACCTTAACTGTAAATAGCAGCCTCATTTATTTATGTTTTTTTTATATCTATAGTCAGAAAAGTAATCATTAAAAAAAAAGTTGAATCCAAGACTCCATATCACGTGTTCAGCTACCCTTAAAGATTATTAGCAATCAATAAACTATCAGGTATTCTTCTACTGAAGTATTCAGTAAAAATAATCAATAGTTGAAGTTTTCTATTTGCAGTTGTCTGAAGACAGTTCTCTAAATACTGGATTGACAACAGAACAGGCTGATCTGGGGACTCAGGGAACATGAATGGTCCCCAACACAAGTGTCATTGACAGCTCAAGAAACATTTATGTGATACTAGGGTTCTTTCTGATAAGAAAGTTGATTAAAAGGAAGCTTTTGGCCTGAGAAATTAATAAAGGGATCACAATAAAGACTTGTCTAAAATGATTCCTAAATTCACTCACTGCCTGGTATCCTTAATTATCTAGCAACCATTGCTAAACATTGTGGGAGTGGAAGTTATAGGGACAGAGATCTAGATGATTGGCTCATTCTTGATTCTATTGACTCAAGAATAATAGTGAGCATTTAGCCTAATCCCCTTCTGATTCGTCTGTTACAGCAGCTGCATGAATTTGACTGAAGAAGTCCACCTAATTCATCTTGATATAAGAAAGAAATTTTTTTACAGTGAGAACAATCAATCGCTAGAGCAAGCTCCCTGGGGACGTGGTAGAGTCCCCGGCATTGGAGGTTTTCAAGATGCAATTGGACAGGGTGCTAGATAATCTCATTTAGAGTCCCTTTCCTATGAAAGTTTGGACGAGGTGATCTTTCAAGGTCCCTTCCAGTCTGGGCTGTTCTATGATTCTATGATTAATTCTGTTAGTAAGAGATCTGATACAAGGTTTAATAGAAGTTTCTTTGCTGCCTATTATTTAACATTAGTTAACTATGTATACCCATGAGATATGTGGAGAAGGCATGAAAGAAGGAATAGGTGAGACAAATTTAATCTGGTGTGAGCACAGTGACAGTGGTGTCTTCTCTAGATGCTTCATTGCTCCAAAGTGTCATTTCATTTACGTGTGCAGTGTGTCTGCATCGGCCCCAGCAGACTTCAAAACAGGATCATAATTGGGCTGCAACGAGTAATTCTAAGTCTATTAGACCATTAAAACAGATCCTAACATATCTCATTTATTTAAAAGGCAGGCAATGTTTTGTGAAAAATAGCTCCTTATTCCCAGATGGAATAAGAGCTGCTCTCTGCAGTCACAGAGACGTTTGGCAGTTATGATGTGATGTTGACACAGCTGCAGGCCCTGGCAGCTGAGCCAGTTTCACATGGCTCTGCTCTTTTCTTCCTCCCTCTTCCCCCTCAAAATCTAAGGCAAAGTACTGGACAGTTTCTCACCTGGCCTAGCTGGTTTTGTGCATGAGTCATTACAAGACACCATCACCGTCTTGTTTAATGTAGGCACATTGGCTATTGTACTTTCAGTAGGGTTATGAAGTCAGCTCAATGCCTGTGTTTGAATACAAAGTTGGTTGTCAGTACATGACCAGGTCAAGGACAGATCAAGATAAAACACAGATGAATTAACTCACATGGGTGGGAGTGAACCACAAAAAATAAATTCATATTGTCTTTGTTTAGCCAGGTGTCTTACTAGGTCCTTTGCTTTTCCTAAATGTGAAAGCCTTTTGCGTCAAATATGTCATACAACTCAAAAAGCACCACGAGAGAAGAAAAGGTGGAAAGGAAGAAGACATTAATATTTCAACATTAAGACCCACTAGGATTGTGAAATGTTTCGCTTTAAATCATCAAATAGTGATCTACTACAACTGTTTTGCCTGGAAAAGCACTAGATGAAAAGTAGCTAACACAGAACAGATTTCTAAGATATTAGTCTCTGCCTTCCTTTCCTTTTTTTGTGACTGGTGCGTAATTGCTTTATATGACAAGCCCATGTGCTAAGTTACATAAAGAGACTGTGATACAGTCAGATTTGTCCCCAAAGAAAAGTTTAGAGTTTTCACCCACCCCTCTTTTCAAAACTCTTCCAAACATTTAACATTCCTGTGGCAATTGCTTATCTTGGAATAGTTTCTAGAAGCTCCTCCAGAAACCATTTTCACTGTGATTACAAGGGGGAAAGGGCAGAAAAAAAGAAGTTTTGTTCTTGCACCTTTTCAAGTTTTAAATTGGACCTAAGTAGGAGCTACTGTGAGAGATACATTATAATTAAAAGAAAGAAAAACTTTCTCCTTATTTAGGGAACTGGTTGATGAATTATCCATCTGTGAACTACTGGAGGAAAAATATGCTTTCTATGGATTATTTTAGTGTATTTTTTAGAAATAAGATTTTTAGAACTACTCCCTGTGTGCAGCTATTAATAACTTTCTGTATCAAGAGTATATTGACTGCTTTTTTTTTTTTTTAAAGAGTGTTTGAAATATTTTTCCTTCCATCACGTTAGATTCAACTAATTTTTGCATCCTGTGTTAGGAGTAAATTATCTTTTTTTTTCCATATTCTTTGTCAAATCTTAAGCCAATAAAATTCAATTTATCAATACTCACTACAGGTCCTAAAGTTTAACTGATAACATTTCAAGTACTTTTAATATTAGATTCAAATAATAGTAATTCTATATATTTTAGATTCTATTACATACGTTTCTTAATTGTATAGTGCTCCTTTATCTACAAAGCAGCTTTTGCCACAAATGGAATCACTACCTCTCCATTGTCTTTTCAACTTCTATTGTACTAAAAAAATAGTCCACATTTGCTACGTTACCAAAAGCAAATGGGTGACACTTTCACAGTCAGAATCACCACCTCTCCATTGTCTTTTCAACTTTTATTGTACTAAAAAATAGTCCACATTTGCTATGTTACCAAAAGCAAATGGGTGACACTTTCACAGTGCTTATCAGTGCCAGCAATCCTGGAATATTTCAGGATTTATATTTATATTTAATATTACAGGGAGAAAAAATACAAAAGTTCCTTCTTAGATCAAGTAAACAGGCTTCTCTGGTATGCCTAATGTTTCACATGCAGTCAATGAGAGTTAGTCTTTGAAGACCATTGAAAGCAAGTCCTGTATGGCTAAATTAGGTGTGTCCTTCCTCCCTTGACAGGAGCAGAATTCAACCCTTCCAGGCAATTTGCTGTAAATCACTCTGAGGCTCATCTACACCTGTATGGCCCACTCTGAATGCAACACAGCCCCTCCCTCAGGCTCCCGCAAAAAGCAGCAACATCTCCGTTGGTCTAAGGTGAGAGTAAAACAAATGGAATTGCTTGCCTCAAATGTTTACATTAGCTGGAGGAAAAACAAGTATTTCCAACTTGCATCGATGGCCTCTAATCTCTAATTCTCAGGAATTAGATTAGCAGATCACCATCTTCTTCCTAATGACCAACTGAAGCCCTAAAAAAGTCCATGTTTTCCAAGAAATTTAAACATTTGAGCTATATCTATCTCCCAATATTTGGATAAGAACAGGCTGTACATGTCCCTGTCTCTAAATAGGCATTAAAAAAGAAAAACAAAACCCAAACAAACAAAAATACCTACAACAACTAAAGTTGCATACCTGGGGAATTTTCAGAGCAAATAGTGCCTAATGACTTCATATATGAAGGATTAACTCTCTGGATTTCTGCCTGGGACTTATGTTTTTTGCTTACAATTCTTCTTAGTGCCTAAACGGGATTTTGGGAGACTGGATCACACAATACTTGGCTTTTCATTTAAATTGTATATCCACATTCTAAAGTTAATAAGAAATCATTGTACTTCACAGATCTCACAAAAGCAAAGAAATTTAAATAACCAGTTAGAGCGAATATGCATTCCATGATGATTTTTAGAGCTTTTGGAAGATAGAAAACATGCCAGGTTTTTATTTAATAGATGAGCTTTAAAAAGCCCTAAATAAAAAAGTGATTTCTTGTAACTGGGTTTATTTTTGGAAGAACTGCTGTGTTTTGCCCCATGAGGATTGTAGCTCTGATGCTTCCTGAATGGATCTTGACCTTCTGAAATTCTCTTTGCTAAGGCAGTTACAATACAGATTATACACCCTAAAAATAGTAATTCAAAGGATACTTCTGAATTTTAATCTCTTTTTGATTCCTTCTTAACACAGTTAGCATGCAAGAGGCCTCTTCTCTCTTTGGAATAAAGATGAGGAATGAAGCTACCCTAAGAAAGCTTATACCTGGATAGAATTATAATCTTGCAATTATTTGCTGTATCTAATGAACTGGATATAGCTATTTCTCATGCTTTAAAGTCAGAACTGGGGCTTGAATTAAGACTTCGGTAAACTTCCTTCCTCCCCGCAAAATGTCCCGCCTCTTCTACCCCGCATGGTAGATGAGGGAAAGGCTGTGGATGTTGTATACCTGGACTTCAGCAAAGCCTTCGACACAGTCTCCCATAGCATTCTCCTGGAGAAGCTGGCGGCTCATGGCCTAGATGGATATACTCTTCGCTGGGTTAAAAACTGGCTGGGTGGCCGAGCCCAGAGAGTCGTGGTTAATGGAGCTAAATCCAGTTGGCCGCCGGTCACAAGCGGTGTCCCCCAGGGCTCAGTTCTAGGGCCAGTCTTGTTTAATATCTTTATCAATGACCTGGATGA
>NW_009258218.1:1083091-1141949 GCF_000687185.1 Egretta garzetta
GGGGGTCGGCCTCTTCTCCCTGGTAACAGATGATAGGACGAGGGGGAATGGTTTGAAGCTGCGCCAGGGCAGGTTTAGGTTAGATATTAGGAAAAACTTCTTCACTGAAAGGGTTGTCAGGCTCTGGAATGGGCTGCCCAGGGAGGTGGTAGAGTCCCCATCCTTGGAGGTATTTAAAAGAAGGTTAGATGAGGTGCTTAGGGACATGGTTTAGTGGTCGGGTGGCAGGGTTAGGTTAAAGGGTTGACTCGATGATCTTAAAGGTCTTTTCCAACCAAAGCGATTCTATGATTCTTTGGTAGGTGTCTGAATGCTTAGCATAAGGCATGGACCACCTTCAGAGACATCATTAATAAAATCCTTTCTTGGAGCTAAAACATAGTCCCTACACATTGCAAAAAAAAGTTTGAAATTATAACTTTCATGCATCATTTGCTAGATTTTTTTAATGGAAGAACAAATCATTCAGAACAGTCATTACCACTAAAGTTAACTAAAAGAAGGACAGACTCATTCTTCATTCAAAAGTCTCTGAGGCACAGGAAATACTCAACTAGATCTATATTTCTCTATTCTATTTTTTCTGTATCTGCTGTTTGTACAATACTGCTTCTCTGTATCTTCAGACAGGAGCTGAGATGATTAGAAGGCCACAACTAATCTGAGGAGTTGATACCTCTCTTGTTTCCAAAAGCAGATGACATGGTGTTGCAAGATTTTGTTGGTACTTCTTTTCTGAATGTCTAAAAAGTATCCTGGACAACTCCACGCTTTTGAAACTGGTATGAGTTTGGTTTTTGCTTTGGTTTTTTTTTTTGTTGTTGTTTATATGGTTTGTTTGGGATTTTTTTGTTTTTTTTAAACCCAGGCTTTTTGGAATTCTGACATATTGGTGCTTTCTAGCTGTCCTTTGGTAACTGTAAGACTGAGATGATAAGATGATAGATCTAAGACATTAGAAGACAAATATCTGCTGAGGAACCGTAGTGTCTGGAGAAATACCTCTCACCATAGTGAAATGGACAATTCTGTGGACCAGAGACACAAGAGCCCTAACAGGTATTAATTCCTGGAGAGCATGTGACATTTTGTCTGGTGACTTCTGATTCCTTCCTGTGGCAGAGTTTGGTAGTATAGAGTTTCTAAGTATAGAGTAATTAATCTGTCAAAGCCATTGATGAAGCCACAGGGTTCTGGAACATGCAATGGTTCCGAGAAAGGGTGTTCCACTTTATTTCTTACCACTTGGGTCTGCCTCTTCCAATGTGTGTAGCTAACATGTCAATGTTCCAACCACTACCAAGCCGCTTCAGTGTTTTAATTAAAGGAGAAACTGTTTCTGCACCAACCAGAGACCATGTTTATTTAACTACCTTTAAGGTTTGGCCTTTACCAGGTGGGTTCCTTCTTCAAACAGCATGCAAATTAATAAGCATAGCCCTATGCATTGGGTCCAAACTCTACAAGGACCCACCTCTCCTATAGCCTGAATATAAAATATCAAAGCCACAGCTTCATTTCATACACAGGGAATAAGTTCCTTACAAGTTGACTGATGTGTTCTATGGGATATCATCAGGCAACTATTAAGACTTTTGAATTGGTTTATCTGTTTTACCTATATGCTAAATACACAGTGTCGTACTAGTCTTTTATCAGAACCACATGGTCTGTTTACGACCTATCTTCAAATGTTATTTTTGGATCTTTTCCAGTCTATGTGTCTTGATTTTACAATTACACTGGTGCTTTATATAGATCTCATTTAGTCCTTGATGGACTACAGACATCCTGCTTGCTGGCCTATTATCCAGCTTCTTATCAGTTTCACTCAAACCCATTATTTCAGTTGCAAAACTACAGCAGTTAGGTCAACTCTTTCTCAATTACAGTGTTTTCATCTACCTTTTCTAAAATGACTTGTTCCAAGTACTTGAGAAACTTTTTCTAACTAAAGAAAATAAAATGCATTTTAACATGACCATGAAGGAAAAGGCAAATAGACCAAAAAGTCGTATAACAATAGTATTATCTGTAGCATGTGAAACTGAAATGTCCCTCGCATAAGTAAGTCCAATGCCTGAGCAAACTGGCACACTTAAAAACAAAGCCCATAACCAAACTAAATGAAGTTCTCCTTTTTGGAAATTTCTGCAGTGCTAGAACTTACTTTCTGCCTGTCACCAGGGTTTCAAGAGGGATCTGACCGATAGCCTTAGAGTAAAAAACAGTCTCTAGAAATGTGCTGGCTCAAGCAGAAGACAGGTTGTAAGCTTTGTTTTCTGAAGAGACACGTTTGCCCAGATTGAAGCAAATGTTTGCAGGCATTGTGTTCTCTGTTCTGTTTGACAGGAGAAAGCAGATGAATAGCTCTGGAATTATACTTTGTGTTAATGGCATGAACTAAGCTAACTAAGTTTCCTTTTTTTGAAACGTCCTATTGTTCCAAAACACCAAGATGTAGCACCAGCTATATAGAGAGCTGATCATAAGAATTGTCTTTCAAATGTAACTTCAGGCCAGGCACAATTATTTCATGTTAATTGCTCACTGATAAGTATACAAATATTCCTTTCCCAAATGGCTAAAGATGCTGCTCATCAACTAAACGAAAGAGACCTCATCATCCTCAGCAGCACACATTGCACCACCGTAATGACACGTATATTGCTGATGCAGTTCCCATTACATAAAGAGGAAGGTAGGAATGAGAGTTAAAGAGCTCCATAATGACCCCTCATCATGGAACAATAGCTACTTCCAAACTAGTTTGTATCAGAATATTTTTCCTTGACAAACTTCTGATTGTGAGAGGCGGAGAGAAAACAGGGGTCCAGGATGGCTTCCACATTCAGCTACTGAGTACAACTAGATACAAACATTTACTTTTTGAATGTTTATTTAAAGTACCTAAAGAATTATAATTTATTATTAAAAATTATAATACTAATTAAAACCACAATTGCATGAAGTTCTTGGACAAATCAGCAGAAAGATTGTTTTGCAATTCTACCAGAGAAAGCAGAGGAGGAACTGCAGAATTATTCTTTGATGGTGAAAAATATTTTTAATGCCAGTCGTCAAGAATGTCTTCTGTTCTACCACATGACTACTAGAGGGTCTACCCTCAGCTAAGCATCTGAAGAGATCAAACATTCAGTTTATGCTAGCTCCCAGAAAATTTTAAAAAAAGGTGCTTCAGAGTAAGGGTTGTTCATTTTGCAAGTCTGAACCAAGTTCCCAAGGAGTGAATCAGGTAGGGAAAATGGTCTCTAAAGTTTTGCGACTTCTTTCACCAAAAATACTGAGTTTTGATTTCAGTAGCAGAGAATTACAGTCAGTTTCTGCCTCAGAGTTCCCAAGGCTAATTAAACCAGAATCCCAAAATTAATCCATTTTCTGACTGAACTTTTTGTTTTCTTGATGCTTGAAGAGGTTTGGAAACATCTACCAGCATTTGCTGGAACTGTCATGAATGGCTGAAGGCTTAGGAACATGGCTGCCCTTACAATGCTGTGGCTGATAAGCCTGGTGCCTCAGAGATCTGCAAAAAATGTAATGAATCTATGAACCTCCTCTGTGAAGAATAAACAGTATCGTCTTTACAAACATTTTTTTTTTGCCTTCATTAAAAAACCCTGGCTAGAAATTTCTGCACATCTACCCTTTTTCCAGCACAAAACCACTTGCACATTCACTGACATGAATGAAGTGAGCCAAATTAGGAGTATTGCATTACTGTTTCTGAAAGTACAAATTTAAGCTATGGGATTCCACAGCATCAAATATGAACTGATTTTAGAGCACTACAGTAGACGGCTCATTGATCTATGCCACTGTTATAATTCTCAAAGATGAGATTCTGCTTTCTACTGTTGTGAACCCAGCACTCTTGAATTGTGCTGATGTGGTTTCAAACCACTGCATTTTGATGTGCTATTCAGTTCTTGCTCTTTTCATTAGCTACAACTATTCTATCAGACTATCAACTAAGTCTAGCTTAAATTAAGTGCAAGAAGTGTACTACACAGTCCTTTTGTCCAAATCTCATGGTTTTATCTTGATTGTCCATCCCAAGACTGGAAGAGGGAACTGTGAAAACAATATAGTGCATTTCTTAACCAGCAGGTATTAATACCAAGTGTGAGTGTATAAAGAAATGAGACATCAGAACTTATTTTTCTCTTCTTCTTTAGAATTCTCAGACTTTCTTTTTCCCATTGTGACTTAACAATGTTGGTAAGTTGATAAAAATATAAGATTGAATGTAACTGTGTATCATCTGACTTAATAGAAAAACTGTTTCTCAACCTAATAAATGGGGAACAGTGAAAACAGAACTGAATTTTTCCATCTCATTCTTTGATTTGAGGCTGAACCTAAAAGAGATACACTTTCATACTCTGGGGAAAGAAATAGAAAATTAATCTTCCATTGCTGTTATGCCTCCGTTAACAGCAGAATATGAGGTCACACTGCTGCCTCAATAAAGATTGCTCAGCCTCCTCCACTGAGTGCTGTGGTCCTGCAGCATATGAACAGCTTGTCTGTGAGAGAGACCCTGGATGCAGTGGCTCTATAAATGCCTGTGCTGTTAATAAGGTGTATCAGCCAGCAAAGGTCATGCAGATGACTAAAGGCTACTGAACAGTAGTTTTCCAGCCTTGTAAAATTGTTCTCTTCCCTCCCTTCTCCTTAGAGTTCACCCACAGACAGGCACAAATACAGGTAGAAATGTAAGATCCCCAACTGCAAGATATAAACCCAGGGATTTAACGGTCACTTTGCCCTCTTGCCATCATCCTATAAGATGGAGGATATAATAGAAGGGGGGTGTGGGTGGTGTGGTGGTTCCATAGGCACCTGAAAAGCAAATACTACAGCTACTGACTCCCTAACAAGGCTGGGAAGCACCCAGATCCCACTATTAACATCACCCTCAACATTACCTGTGTTTCCTTTGCATGGTGCACAGCATGTCTTCTCTATCAAGGGTCATTTGTGAAAAGCCCACGGAGAAGACAAGGACAGCAGCTGCAACCATTTCAGATATAAGCTAGCCCAAATTCCTTTTCAATTTAAAAGGTTCCCACTTACCAACCTCACTAGAGCAGAATTTGGAAGACTATAAAACTAGTAAACATCATCTAATATTGGCAATTTCCAACACCATCACTATAAAATATTCAGCTGCAACATCTTAATAGGACATCTTGCAGATCGTGTCAGAGAAAAAAGGGGAATAGGTCACCAGATCTCTGTTCTCCCCACACCCAAGAAAACAGGTATTCTGCAGCTTTTTGCAGCTCAACACAACACAAAAGCAGCTGTATTGACTGAAGGGATGTCAAAGGAGGAAATATAAGAACAGGGCAAGTCTTAGCTTTCTACCAGCCTCCAACCCCTTCAGTACTTCATTTTAAGCCCCTCCTGAGCTGCACTTGGTTCCTTTATTTTAGTCATTAACAAGCTCATGGAGGAGACATCCATGGTTAGTGACTAATACAAGTTTTTAGCACACACCTTATTCTTCGACAAGATGTTCTACAAATCAGCTACATACATGAAGGACCATGTCCTTTGGTTTGTTTTGGACCTGGCTCTGACTACTCAATGCCTAATGGTTGATTTTTGTTGTTATTTTTTGTTCCCCACTTCCTGCAATGGAGAAACACAGCAGCAATTTTCTGCTCACACTCCCTGTGCTACTAATGTACTACTGACAAGTTTCTTCTCAGTTGTCTTCTTTCCCTCAGCCTCTTGGTTGAGAACTTCAGCTCTCCAGATTTTTACTATTTGTAACAGAAGGTAACTCAGATGCATATAATTCAAAGGCAAAAGGATAGTACCAAAAAACACCAAACCAAACAACAAACCATCCCCAGAGGCCCAACCACATCCAGACTACAGTGCATGATAATTTTAGAAGTTATGCATCTTTTTGTGTACTTTTATTCTAACTCTTAGGAAGAATATCATTTATTACACCTAATAGTCAGATGTACAATTGGACTTACAGTGGTCATATCTTACAATATTTAATTATTATTTTGTCTCAAAAATGGATGCATGGTATAAGCCCTGACTGTAGGTACTGAATATTTCAGGAAAAAAAAAAAAAGTCAGAAAACCCCACACATTAATATATTAATTTACTCACAAAAAGCATTCAAACTTTCAGATCCGTTCTTTCTTGACCTGATGATACAATTTATTTTCATAAACACCCAGGCTTCCCTAGCTTCATCCTCTTCCTGCTCTTTGAGCTGGAGGCCAGTCCAGGCTCTCCAGCCTCAAGGCCTGATGTCTTTCTTTTATTTGCCCATGTTCACAAGTCGCTAATCTTCACACACAAATACTTCACCGAGTTCCTTCTCTCAGTTTGTTTGCACACTCTCAAATCAAGCTGACTCCCAGCTCTTCTGTTCTTAAGTCCACAAGTGTCATTCTCCCAACCACTCCAGTAAAAATAATGGAAATCCCCTCCAGTACCAAATTTCAAATCTCTTTTCCAGAACTGTCAGTCTCTTGCCTAATCCTGCGATGAACACCTTTAGTGCTTTTTTTTTTTTATCTGTAGGGACAAATCAAAGAACTTTTATGCCTCAGAGTCTGATCTTTAGGAAAGAAATGTAACATTTATAGATCATTTTAAAGGATATAATTATATAAGCACAATTTAATCATTATGAGTCATTGTGGATATGGAAAGAGTAAATGACATTAAATAAATCTGGTTACTTTTAAAAAATGAAAAATGTTATTAGCCTAGATAAACCAAGAGGCTTGACTTAGCTGGATTTTTAAAAAGGTTCAGAGGAAATTCAAAATGATGGATCATTGTTATCATTAAGAAACTTTTGTTACTGATGGAGAAAATCTTTATTAAAAGTGGACTGTAAACTTTTCTTGAGTATCAAGCACTTGTGACCCTGCCTTCATATCTGAAGATCAGTATCCTGAAGTCTAACTCTTTCCTGTCCTTGATCTTTAGTTTGTCTTTTTTGGGGCACCTTCTTTGCCTGTAGAACTGTGGTAACTTCAATAGACTCCAGATCTGATGCAGTTGTCTGCCTTCAGGGATCAGCACTACCAAGATACCAATCAGTACCCAGAAAAACAGAGGATTGGAGGGAAAACAGAAAGACAGCTGCTGAGAAGTGTAGCCCCATGGGACTGTAGATTAGCACCAGCAGATTTTCATATTTTATTCAATGGTCTAGATAAAGCTGTAATAAGTCAGATCATTAAATTTGCAGATGATACTAAAATAAAGGGAGTATTTAAGACTCAGAGGGATGTAAGAATAATCCTGACATTAACAAAATGGGCTCAGAGGTGAGATAGGAAATTAAATAAGTATTCATTTAATGTAATGAAAAGTGACACACTTCAGTAAAAATAACGCCCAGGACACATACTGAGACACTTAGAACTTAAATTATACTAAGCTAATTAATACACAAAGAGAGAGATAATTACAAGTTATACTTGCATTGTCATTTACATTAATAGTTTTAAATGATAATAATAAGACACAGCCCCTGTCCTAAGAGATAACAGATTAGCATAGCCAAAATAACACACTGCCATTTAACACAATAAGACGAGGTGTTTGCCAGCACACTCCAGAAAGGAGAGCTAGAGCTACAGCCCTCTGGACCGGTCAGTCATTAACAGGACTCAGAAGAATGATTGTGGCCACCACCACCACCATCTGCGACTTTCTACTATTGTCTTCTCTACAAACTTATGTCTAGTTAGAGGCTACTTCAAAATTACAGGTAACTTTTGAGAATGCAAGTCCTCAGGTATGAAAAAAGCAATTTTATATTACAAACTATCTGAATAACATTCAACCAAATTAAATGACCATTTGGAAGAGGAGGAAACCCTCACCCCCCTGCCCTGTAAACAAACAAAACCCTCCCAACCTCTAAAAGTAGGCCTCCAACCATATCTCAAGGTTGCATAAGAAAAAAATGTCTGAAAATAAAGTAAGGAGAAAGCCAGTAAGATGCAGAGGAGAGACCAAAAAATGACACAACAACAACAAAATCAAGAACAAAACAAACCTTCAGGCAAGCTAAAGGCAAAATTCCTTAGCTCTAGTTCACAAAAAAAGCCAATCCAAAAAAACTCCATTAGAAACACCAAAGTAATTTTGCTTATATAGCAAGAAGACCATAAAATCCAATGTTGTTCTCTATTAATACTACTGTAATAGCATGTCATAACACCTACCTCCAATTAGAATACCTCTTTTCATTATACCAGGGAAAATTCTGAGGAAGACTGAAAAAAAATCCCTCACAATTTACCCTGGAGCCAATGCATACATTGAAGGTAGCAGGTTCCCCAGGTGTTCTAGGTTTAGCCAAATTTCTTCACCTAGCCTATTAACAGCCCCAATCAACTAGAAGTGTCCAGCTGTAAAGCCTTAGTTAGACTTACTTTTTCTTACAATTCAAAGAACAAAATTTCAAGGGAAAACAGCAGCAGTGTTAACGGAGAGAAACTGTCAAGGTCATATGATTCATTCATCGAGGAGCTTAGCAACAAAGGATAGCTGTGAAATACTGTAACAGCAATAAGCCAATGGATTAACACAGCATCAAGCAACATCTTGAAGGAGATCAAAGTAGTAAATAAAATGAAATGCAGTGACAAGAATGAGAGTAGCGTGTTCAGTTTCTTAACAGTATGAAATAGTGAATGAATTGCAAAGGACCCACACAGAGCAATATAAACTCTTATATAAAATACAAAAGAGGGAAAGAAAATAGTAGCAAAGCTTTACCTCAGTTAATAAGAATTAAAATAAATTTCTATTCCTTCTTTAATGAAACATTTTTGTTGGTGCCTTTCCTAAACAAATTACAAGAACTCTGATGTTTATAAATAATGTTAACCTAAAATATTTAAATAAATGTAGAACAGTTACATTTGAAATACTATTTAAGAGTCCCAGAAAACCAAATAATTCATCTAACCTACACTGAAAAAAAAAAAAAAAAAAAAAAAAAGCAGTGGCGCATGCTGCCAAGCAAGCCATCAGATTTCAGTTCAGAAAACACAGTTTGATATGTTTGTGGAAAGAATGCATTGCAGTAAGTGTACCGATATCAATCAAGTCAAAGGATATATAAGTACACTGCACGGTACACCACAGAAATAAAGCCTGCAGTCTGTGATGTAAGTTGAATAGATTCTGTCACAATATCACAAATTCCGAGCAGTCAGGATAAAGCCTCATTTAAATACAAACTTACCAGAGAATAGACCCATTGTGAATGAAGAGCATGCTAGGTGTCAGGATGACAGAATCACTTGCACTCAGCAAATATGAGTGTATCATCCTTCCGTAGTATCTCATTGCTGCAAGCACCAAATTACATCTGCAAAGGATTTTACCTTGATCATATTTGCTGTTAAGTATCAAGGTCTAAGCTTGTATATGAATGTATTCAAGTGACAACATTAAAAAGCCTAGTTTAGCAATACTATTTCCTATGCAAATCTGTGTAATTCCTCAGATATGATAATAAATATATGCAAATGTTTACTTCTTAATAGTAACTACTACAAAAATTGGAAGAGACCCAAAATCTGAAATCTTAATTTCCCACTACTTTTACCCTTAGTGTCTCCACTAGTGCTCCCCCCCCTCAGGCACCCACCCACCCAACTGAACTAAAAGGTCACTATTATCTCTCAGTTTGGTTTGCTTCCAATATGGAATAAGGTCCTTCAAGGTTTCTGCAGTTAATTCAACCCAATCTGAGTGAGATTTTACTCAGTTGGATAACTCTACATTTCTGTGTGCAAGAGATGGTAAGAGAGGAAGTACCTATTTCATCTCTTTCTCTCACATTATGTTGTAAAAATGCACATGCTACTGTTTAGGGCAGGGAACTCTGATACTACAGGCAACCAAGCAATATTAGCAAGCAATTCAAAAAATCTACTTTCAAATTTTTATTCTAAATTTACTGATTACTTTATCCATTGTATTTTAAGGCTTCTTTGCCAATTAGTTTACCAGCTTCTCTTTTTTGATATTTACTTTGTTAAGTCCTTGAGGACTTAAAGGTTATGTGCAAATTACCTTTTTATTCTCCCAGGTTCTGGTGTGCATCCCAGTTGCACTCTGACTACCTGCTGGCACATGGCAAGGCCTTCCACTCCTCTTCCATCCTTATGGTGCATACAGCTGGTTACATCGGTCTGAAAGCAGCATTTGTTGTGTCCCCAATCTGAACAGGAGGAATTCCCTGTTAATTCCAGCTACCGTGCAATCTACTGACAGCCTGGGAAAAGCAATCATACTGCCTCTTAGCTTTTGTTTTATTTCTTTGAAAGATGAGTCCTTTTGCAGTCTCTAAATAGCCCTGTTACCTTCTTCCATGTATAGGTGACTTGAAATGTATCGAATATTATGGTGTTATGGACAGGATCTCATCAGCATCTTGTAAAAGTAGCACTAGGGCTTCTCTACCTTAACAAAGAATTTCTTACTGAGTACCTCCTCCTTTCTCAGCCACAGCCTGGAATCCTTAGAGACCCCTGGAACTGACTAGCAAACCCAACGCTTCCTTCTTGATTACTCTTGGTCATTTGTGTTTTAAGAGCAGGATTTTATCATTAGCCCTTCAGTGAATGACATTGCCGTTCATATTACTAAAGTTTATTAAATTTCTGTTATTCTACTCCTTAAGATTATACTAGATCCAGATCTGTCTGCCATGATGTATTTCAGCTTTATCAGCTAATTTTCATTTCTGCACTCAAACATTCTGTGCCAAAGTAATTAGAGAAAAGTTAAATAATGAAAGCCCCAAAACTGTGTCTTAAAGTGTTCTAGTATTAAATCCCAGGAGGTTTTTTTTTTTTAATCAGATCCTCCTAAGATAATTTTCTTAGAAACAGGTGAACTGGGTGAGACCAAAATTTCCCTTCTACCTAGATGCTTAGAGAACGTGATTTTTATCTGGAATAGCCCATGATAGATTCTTTTTTTTTTTTTTTTAATTCTATAAATCCATCTAAGTATTTCTGAACTCCATAAACACTTTTTATATTTATAACATTCTATAGCTGTAAACTTCACAGCTTAATTATGTGGCAGGTGAAATAGTACTCCATTTTCTTTTGAACCTAACAGCCTATAACTACACTTGATGTTACCTAGATTTTCCAATATTAAAGAAAGTTAATAAGCATCCCCTACTGATGCCCTTTCTACTTGTGATTTTATAGACCGCAATCGTATTCCCTTTCAGCAGGCTTTTCTTGAGGCTGAAAAGACCTAGTGTATTTAGTCATCCATTTTGTCCGTTTCCTTACATGCCTTACAGTTCCTGCATTTATCATAATCTCCCCCAGCTTTGCTAATAATTTCCTACGCAGCATCATATAAAACTATTTGCTGAAGTATTGATAGACAATGTATTATACTGTTCTTGTCTGAAAAATCACTTACCCCATGTAGAAACAGCAGCAATTTAGTCTGGCATGACCCTGCTTTAGTTAACCCATGCTGCATTTTATTCTGTTTCCTATTTACCTGCACATTTAAAATTTTTCTTTCTTTTATTTTTTAAACACTTTTGAATTCTCTTGAGGTCAGACTAATGAGCATCAAATTACTTCAATAATTTTCTCCTTTTATCTAGTAGAAATGTAATATCTGTTGTTCTACAGTGATGAAAGCATCCTTATTCCTTCATTATTTTGGAACAGTGAATAATGGGTGCCCAAAGTTGAACTCATTAAGCTTACTTAGTTTTGTTTCCAATAGTTATTTCCTTTTTTATACATTCAAACTCATGAACTGTCCTCATTTTGCTTTCATGTTGTATATTTTCCTTTTAATTTAAAACTGAAACAAGGCATTCATTTGGATTTGTAGACATACTCTTTGAATTTATTTTTCCATACCTTTTACAACTTCTGAGCTCAACATTTTGCAGCTCTCAATTGATCCTCAATAGTGTCTGACTTCCCAGATAAAGTTTTCTCTGCTGATGAGGTTTTCTTTTTCCCCCATTCCTTTTAGAATTACATCTAGTATATTTTTAACACGACTGTTCATCTAGTTAGGCTTAGAATTTTTCCTACTTATTTATATTCCTCCTGCAGTCTACAAATAGTTCTGTCATCTTTGCACCTCTGGTTGTATGACCTGTTTAGGTGTCATTGGAAGGGATCGTTACTTCAATGCAGTGCCTTTCTACTACCTTGCATCAACACAGATCTGGTAATATGCCTGAACCAACATGCTATCCCCATAGCCCAAATGCTGGGGAAAAAGATGTAGCAGGCATCCAGGAGGCTCTGCACAGAGTTGCAGTCTGTCACAGCTGAGATGAAGGTGGATTTTAATAAGACAGGACAGGCTCGGGCAGGATGTCTCCATCCTGTGCTCTCAGGACACAATGTTCCAAGAAGAATATTAGCACGGCATCTTGCAAATACAGGCTGGAGCCTTTCTGAGCCTAATGCACTCAATTGTATGATAGAAGAGCAGTACAGAGAGGTCTAAAAGCCTTTTCAGAATCTGCTTGAGGATGTTCAGGCATATTAGAAGTTCCTGGCCATAACAGAATCAGGTACTATATAAAAGACATTTGTGGTGTCCCTACCCTCTGTTTCTTGTGATCTCATTTGCCATGTGCAGATTTTAGTGAGTTTTACTCATTCCAGTTTAATAAATCTCTCCCTTCATGTTGATCTTCAAGCCTAGAGAAAGAAGCTTTCATTTGCTGCTGCTTCTAGTATTCTCTTCTTATATTCATTTGAACAATCAATGATCTTGAAAGCACAGTTAGATGGAGAAAAGTGACTTGACAGTGTTTGCTCGCTTGAACTGATGTCACTGAAACTGCTTATACAAGCCGAATGGATACGGTACCAAACCAGGATTATTCTTATGCAGCAATATTTGTGCAGAAAAGTCACGATACCTGACTAAATTACTTCTTTCCTATTTTATCTTTTTACAGACACTCTTAAAGCACCAAATAACATGATAGAATTGCTATTAAATAGATTAACGGTGAGATTAAGTTGGATATATTTTCATTGTAAAAAGTGTCTTTACAACATCATTAACACTTTATTTCTCCCTCAGGCTCTGTAAATGCTGAATAAGAATGGAGAACATAACACTGGCTGTAAAAATTGAACATTTCTCACCCAGCAGCAGGAGAAATGGATATATTATTTATATGAGAATAGTAACTGAAGACATTACCAATTGTTTTATATGGTATATGAAGGGGTTTATGCATAGGGATTTGCAAAACATGCAGTTCAGAAAATAGTCAAATTATTTGAGGCTTTATCAAGTACTTTTGCACACAGATTGTTTGAGTCAATTATGTTTGCTATTCTAAGATCATACTTCATCTCTTCATTTCATAGTAAGATCCCTGTCTGACTAGCTTCCTGACCGAGCTGTGGTTTTATTATCATAATGGAGTCAATAGGGTATAAGCCATGTTGCTACTGGTGAAGATACACCAGGATAAATAAAAGCAAAACCAGGTCTTAAGATACGTGAAACAATACCAAGAAGTAAAATGTACTTAAAACCTTTGGTTGTTTCAGAAAACAAATCTCCTTTAAAAATCAGAATTAACTCAAATCAAATCATATGCACCCCCGCCCCAAACTAAAACAAAACCCTACAAAAATCTGTAATCTGAAGCAACAAAGAAATTTCCTGCTTCTTTCATCATCTGAAATATTGGAGAATTCTTCATCATATCCCTGTAGAAAAGAAGCCAGGAAAAAGGCTCCAAAGTCACAACCTCTAACAAATAAACACAAAACTTTCATATGAGGATATTCATCATGGGCCAGATGTTATGGAGACGTGGGTTGAGGAAAATAAGGCACATTTCTATGGTGTGCATGAAGGGACTCTGGGAGTCCTTAGGAGAATGGGGAAGAGAAGGAAAGGGGATATCTCAGGGACTGTGCTTGCCACAGCACACTATCTTGTGCATTTCAGATCTCCTAATTTCCCTGGAGGTTTTGTGAGGTAGCATTACTCAGTACTGCCTACTGCTGACACCAGAGACTGAATGCTAGAGTCTTCTCATATTTAAAAAAATATAAACACATTGGCTAATTTATTGTAATGTAAATCCTTTGGCCACGCAGTTATTGTGTATCAGTCTT
Source organism: Egretta garzetta (assembly GCF_000687185.1). Lineage (NCBI taxonomy): Eukaryota > Metazoa > Chordata > Aves > Pelecaniformes > Ardeidae > Egretta > Egretta garzetta. Next base: position 1,097,279 of record NW_009258218.1, read on the forward strand.
ACACCTCTGGAAAAGTCTAGGACCCTTGCTGTAAGCTCTAAACACAGACAAGCCATATTCACAGTATAATCCAGAGGTGCGAAGATAGCTTGCTTAGAAAAGATGGAGCTAATTTCATTCTAAATAATTGGGATGGTTGTGTCCCTTTGACAGCACAGACTTCAGTTGTTTATGAGGAAGGCTTGCCAAGTCTTTGCTGGCTGGCTAACTGCTACTGTGCCCACTATGTTAGGTTTGGTCTTGTCAATAGTTGTCAAAGTCTTGTCTAGATCTATAGGGGATTCAGTCAGATCCTGTATTTGTTTCACTTTGAGGTTGCAGCTTTGGTTGATGGGTTTCTTCTAAACAAACTTCAGACATCTGGGTAAGTTTCTAAGCTCACCCATCATCGCAAGAGAGAAAGGCACATTTTTTTCTTGAACCGCATTTGAACTCTTGCAACATTTTTCTTTTTTTGCATCAGTACTTTCATTCATATATATGTTTTGATGACAGATATGTATCTGATTTTGTTTTAACTGAAATTTTTAGTTGTCAACTTTTCTTTTACTAATATACATTTGGATTTTTTTTTTTCCAAAAGATTATTCTTCAAAGCTCCAATAGATGTCACTATCAAAATGTAAAAGAGAGCTGGTTGTGTAATGCAGTCAAAGAGAAAGGCAGCAGGGAAGCCTTACTCACTGGACTGCTTCAAATCCCAGCATGACAGCACAATTCATTAAGCCAGTCATTGAAGTGAGCAGCTGCCAGCCAAACAGTGCATGTCTTTTCATTCTTTAAGCCCTTACTATTAGATCAAAAATATCTAATAGTTTCACTGAATATGAAAGTAAGACTGAACCTACTGAGTGTCTGGGCTAATAAGCACTTTCCTGTTAGCTTTTTGCTCTCTCCTGATTCAACTACAAAAAATGGCCTATCTTTTCTTTAGCCTACTTTGCACATTACTGTGCTGTGGTTTACAAATGCTCTGTTTTTCCTGTTGTTTTGGATCATGTCTGGAGTAAGTCTGCTATGAAGCCTTACTACTGTTTTTGGAATGACCTGTCAAAACATGACAGTGCTGCTTGAAATGGATAAGTAAAGCTTATGAGAAAAATTATTTCAGACTACTTGCCCATGCTACAGAAATCTTCCAGCTTTTGTACTGACCAAGCTGATACTTTGTTCTTTTTGTCTAACCCCTAAATCTCTGGAGAAAAACATATTTTCTGTGTGAATATTGGAATCTTTCATTGTTCTGAATCTCTTTTTTATGCTGCTTGGAATAGAGTAGCAAAACCCTAAGTAGCTACTGTGTCAGCTTTACTGCATGATGTTGAGATGACTCTATCAGCTCTACTGCCTGGGAAAACAACTACTTTTAAAAATAAAGCACGGTTTTTAGCTCCTAATTCTTGGGAACACACCTGGGATTCAAAGGCTTTCTACCTTTAGAAAACCTAGTGTCTTTTTCTTTAAATCTCTGTAAGCCCATAAGTTGAATGCAATTTTGATTGAGTAATGGAGCATTTTCACTGGTGCAAGTTTTGCAAAAACTGCATCAGGATCCATCCCAAAACTAAATCGTACCACAAGATGTCAGTATCCAATGCAAATAGCTCCCATGTTCATGGATCCCTACGATCTGCTTGTGAACCTTGTTCCAGTTTGGAGTTGGGTAACAAATATATCAAAAAGGTTGCTAGTCTATTTACAAACAACCAGCTGAAGGACCAAAGAGACAGGAGTAGTTGAATAATTTGTTGCAAATGACCTGTCCAGCCCAGAGCCCTTTTGCTCATGTAAAAAGTGTTCTCGATCTGTCTATAATCCCGGAGCCGTGCATTAATTTGAAGACGTGGACACTTGGATGGTTCTGCTAATGACAAGTCTGTGGCTCCCAGCCTAGAGAACCTTTGTATTTTAATGCAAATGTATTTTTAAATAATTCCTGCCCAAAGATGCAGAAGTTACAATATGCTACCACACTCACCTTTTAAACCATTTCTTACAGGGAATCTGGCTGAGCCACAGTTTAATGAGCTTAGGATGTGAGGACAATGAGCCAAAAAGAAAAAAACAACCAAACACAAAGGTCAGCACAGCTACCCAATTTATGTCAGCCAAGGATCAGGCTCTTCTTAGTAAAACACTGTAGGAATAGGACCAAGCTGCTGCTTCTGTCTCATCTGCTTATTTTTTTTTTTCCAAGACCAGTGTTGCTTTGGGATAATGGGAACCTCCAAAAGGTACAAACATCAGTGCATGCTGGAGACGACTAAGTATGAGCAAACACTACAGATCACAGGGTTTCTACACACCAGAAATGGCAGCATCTGAGCACATATAATCTAGAATTAGCTCTCAGGGAACACAGCAAGGGTTTTTTTCATTTGCTTTTTACCTGCTGTTTCTTGTTAAAGGAGGGGTTAATTTTTCATCTCTCACTAATCTTCTCTGATGTGCTACTGACAGTGGGAACCTTATCTGTGAGACTATCTTCATCTTGGAACAGAGCTCATTGGACAAAAGTAGACCCCAGGCCCTCACACATGGTGTCTAAGCAGTTTACTTGGGTGACCACCTCCAGAGATTTTGTAAAATAGGCAGCCAGAAAGCAGACTGAAACTGCACAGCATCACTCTTCTTGATTCTCAAAAAAATCTTGCATGGGTAATCCATATATAGGAGATGATGCTAGGGTCCTCAGCCCGGCTGGCTTTCCCCATTTGTGTAGTTTTCCTGTAGAAGGTGTAAGAAAGCCACTGAGACCTTTCAAAGAATCCAGTGACAAAAAGTCAAAAGCAGAGGCCTCCAATAGCAATTGCCATAGCACAGCAAAATCATTAATGGGGTATTATTAATCAGATTTTCTCAAACATCTAGAGTACAGGCTTTTATCTGGCCTATAATTTCATAAAGAAAGAAAGAAATGTGAAGGGAGCAGAGACCACAGCTATGAAAAGCTGAAAAGGAACAGGTTAGCAGGACTTCCAATGCGTAGTTGAAAAAATGAACATATTTTCTCCGGAGAAGCAAATAAGATGCAGAAATCATGAAAGAAAAATATATTTCTACATAATTTTAGTTCACTTCTCCCTAATCAGAAGCTGTTCCCCAGAGGAACCAAAAGTAAGAACAAAGACATGTAGTGTCATTATTTTTCACCATTTTAACCTTAGTGCCTGCTGCGTATGTGGTCAGTAAAAACATAGAGGTTGTGACTGCAGTTACCCAGAAATACTAGTGAGTGGTTGAAAAATATGACCGTGCCTTCTGGAAAACACAAAAGTCTATCTACATATCCTATTCTGTAAGAATTCAGACATGAATCTCCACATCTTGGAAACCAAATGCATATCTTCTAACCAGATAAGCTCAAGGACTCAGGCAATATTAATTCTGTTGCTCTGAGATCTCCTCAACAGGAAAATGGACCTTACAGTTGGGTATTTTCCACAGAATATATTTAGACTACATAACTACATTTTCCATAAGTTCCAGAAAATCTTCCAGAAAAAACATAAACATCCCAGTGCACATTTTTGGCAAATTTGACCGAGTTCAGACTCTGCAACTAAACTTGAAATGTTGAGTTACTTTTACTACTACTAATAATACAGTGATCAATATTTTCTAACTCTAATTAACAATAATATTGGTCATTACTGCTGTTTCCCACTAGAATCTAACTGCAAGACACCTCTGATAATTTCTTCAACATACTGATAAATATTAACTTCATAGCTACTATTCTGTGTTACACTGCCTACAACTATATTGTTTGTGGAATACTATCTAGAGGAAATACTATCTGAACCTTTGTTCATTCTGGAAATTCAAAATAAATACCTTTTTAAAAATACTGTACCTCTGCATCCACTAATTAAAAGTGATTTCTGCTGGTGATTCACAAGCACTGTATACAACCCTGTAAATTCATCCTGTTAAATGAGAAAATTCCAGTAGGAAATGTACTAAGTTATGCACTTTAGTGGATGAATTGATACCAGCTTCAACAGCCAGTTGCTGAATCTTGCCTATTTGCATTATCTTGCATATAAGTGCAATAGAATCTGACAGGACCATAAAGATGTGTATTGGTAATACCTATCAAATGCTCAAACACACCAGCATACCATTTCATCTTCTCGATTGAAGTATTGGTAGCAAAATCCCAGCTATGTATCAGAAGACCCGTGTGCCTTGCTCTTACCCAAGCCATAGTGTGATAGAGAACTTCCTGAACAGGAGAAACCTGAAGAAAGAATAACAACCACCACCCACAAACAGACCACAAGCACTGTTTGTGGACCATCTTCTCTGTCATATCTGTTCGCATTAACTTTCTATTTTGAATGAGAGGGACTTTGTGCTATTCACTTCTGTGTCTGATAGGCTCGTAACTACCAACCTCCTGCTACTTCCCCCTGCCAGAGCATATCCCTTGGCTGCCCCAGTGGGGTCTGCTGTAACCTGTGCTCCTCTCTAACTCTGCAACTTTTGCTGCTCAAGTCCATCTCCACTTCCCCGCCTGGAGATGCTGGGGAAGAGAGACTGATCATCTCACCTTGCTTAAGCTGCTTGATATAGTACAACACCCACCAATGCCAATGCTCAGTCTCTCAGCCTCACTCAGAGATGAGTTACTTTTCATGTAACATCTTAAGAGCTAGTTGATTCCTCAGGGAAAATGTTACTGGCTTCCATAAAAAGGTGCAAAGAGGAAGCCACTAGTAGTGTAGAGCAAGTTTCCATGGTCCTATAACATCCAGGACTATCCTAACTACATTCCAACACTACCACAGGGCTTTCTTGCAAGCAGAAATCCTGGGGAAAAAAATACCAAGCAATAATTCTGCTTCTGTAGCGCAAACCATTTTTCATTGTTCTTAATTAATAAGGCCATTTACACACATACTACAGTCCAATTACCAGACATAATTAACCATAGGCATGAAGCACTCTTAGATTTTCCCATGAATAATAGGAATATTGCTGTCAAAGAAAAAAATATATTCAAGTATATATCTTATTATTGGCCATAAAGGCATGAATACATAATTCCTCTCTTACAGCTGTATTTCAGGGAAAATAAGTCATATATAAAATAAAATTAAAGGTGATCTGACCTTCAATGGCCAACTTTGCTGTCAGAATCTCAGAAACATTTCTTTCATTTCTCCCATTGATGCCTGATCATCAGGCTCTCCCCTGTTAGACATCACTGTGAAATCCAGTTTATGGTGATGGATAGGGAACTGGGAACACTTGAGGTTTTCCAAAAATAAGCATGTTTGTGCATACCTATATTGCTGCAGTGTTTAACACCTTACTCTCCCTCAAAGCATTTTTTTTCACTGTGATTAAAAGAAAAGCAAAAATAAAATCTGTGCTTTCGGAATGATTAAAGGTAATGAGTCAGCTATGAGTCATGAGTGGAGAGAAGGTAAAGGGCTGTTAGAACTGAAATCACAAATGCTGCTACTTGAAGCGAAGGAGTAATGCCATTATCTTCAAACAACAGGCTCATGACCTCAATGCAGACAGAAACCAGCAAAAGACATGATCACACTCAGTAAGCTAATAGGCTATTCTTCAATCTAAAAAATTGTAGTGCAATTGTCTTACAGTATTTTTTTTTTCCTGGCAAACATTTCTATAATTGTAATTTATGTGCTGATAAGTACTTACATTCAAGGTTTGTGGAAAAACATAAGTAGCAGAAACACCACAAATTCCATAGAGTTTAAAATGTTCCATGATTTTCTTTATTCATTGAATCTCTTTTTAATCAAACTTTATTACTACTGGGCTGCCTGCCTCTGCCACACTAAAATCAGCAGGTTGAAAAACAGTGCATCAAACTGTAGTAGTACATCCTGAGGCAGAGAGAGACAGTGACAGCTAAAGCATGGCACTGAAGGGACAACAAGTAACTAGAAGGAATTAATAGCAAAGAAAAAGGAGAGGGAGTAGAAACTGGGAAAAGCACAGTGCTATGTTATTGGAATGGAACTAGAAAATTAATAATAAGAGGACACTAGGCAGATACATATGAAATAAATATAACATTAACAATGTATGAGCAGAATATTGTGTGTTTTGAATACTAGAAGAGCCTGTTGACCAATAGGAACAGTAAAGAAAGTAGTCACCTTTAGTTTGCCTCTATCTATTAATATAAAACAATGTATTTGTTGATATGAAATATGCCATCATGCACCTCCACACATAACAAACCTAAAGCAAGACAGAAGAGGATTTTTTGCAAAGATAAGTAAACACGACAGACAGACGGTCAGGAAAATAAGAAGAAAGAATAAAGGAGGAAGCATTAAAAATATAGCAAGGGGTGGGGGGAGAGGATTCATTTTGTATCACTTTTCTTTGCCAAATCATAAACACAAGGACACTCAGCAGTTCATTCTTACTCAATGTTTCCACATTTTTCTGCTGTTTTCCATAGGTGGGGCAAAAACGACAAAAGGATCGAGCCAAGTTTTCCATTGGCCCTGATATTAATATTGAAGTACTTCTCCAGTGTATGCAATATCTTATTTTTGCTTTACCTTGTGGTTTGTATCTGAGTTTCAAACTCAGTATTTTTACACTTGTTTCCTCTGTTGAAAGAGAAAATCCTGAAGCCCACGATACACCTCGTGTTTGCTTTGACCAGAACTGCTGGGAGTGATGGGTAACGTGACATACTGTGGCTGAGGTCTGCGTGTGCTGAGGGTAGCGGGCCCTCAGAGAGCTGGCTCCGTGGCCCAGTTTGTTTTAATTCCAAACTGAACAGGTCAAACACCAGCAGGGAACCAGGAAACCCAGCAAAACTCTGCCTCATGGCCATTGTACATGCCTATGCTGGAACCAGAGGTTTTATGGAAAAAGGACAGACCAAGAATATTTTTTCCCATTCAGCATTAGCAATCCCAAGAGTTCAGAAGTCACGACTCAAGCCTCATGTAACCACTAGGGTGGTTTAAAAACGAAAATATTTTAAAATACTACCTGTTAAAATCTTGTTTGCTTCTTAGATATTGAATCTTCTATAGCTCTAGTTTTCAGAAGCTAGAAACATTTGGGAAATAAAGCAAATATGTAAAAAAAAAAAAAAAAAAAAAAAAAAAAAAAGCAAAAAAAGGAGTCACAAGATTCCAGGAGCCAGATTTTTAAGAAAATACTTCAACTATGGGCAATATAGTTTTCATAATATTGCAAGATGTGGCAATGCTTTGAGCATTGGTGAACTTCATTGCTGAGCCATAGCTCTTTTTATCACAAGTTAAAGAGCAAAGAAGAAAGTCCGAAAAACTCTTAACTTCGGTGCCATTCAACTTAGTAGTGTCTAATTGCATACATAAAATCCTGAAAGTGCACAGAAATTTGTCTGTAAAGAGGAAGCTTTAAAATATCTGATCAACTACCTCCATTTAGATAATGGTTTAGGAAACGATGTCCCTAATCCCACAGACTTGAGAGAAAACTGGAGACAGGAAAGACAATAGAAAGGGCCCCAAGTCGTTTGTATCTGGTACGCATAGCTTACACCTTTAACTGTCATCTTCTATCCATCAAAGAGCTCTGATTTTAATATAACACAAAGAACACCACGTTAGCCACTTATGGGAGCAAGTAACTGTGCAAGTGTGTTACTTTTCATTAATGCACCGTACCAAAGCTTGAGTTGCAGTAAATACTGCATCATTCTTGTTTCCATACAGGGAATGTTCTGCCCTGATCCTGAGGTCAGTGGCAAGTTTTTCTGTGACTAGAATGGTGCAGGGTCAGGTCTCAAGTGAACACAGGATTCAGCTGCTTACTTCTGGGTTTTCAGTAACTTGATATTGCTGTGTACATAGTCTGGGAAAGGCCATGTATAGGGATGTGACATTACAACAGCTGGAAAGAGCAGGGGAAGCCACTTTTTTAACACTCTTGCTGAAAAAAAGTTCTCTTTATCTACATTTTTCCCCCAAGGTGTGCCACTGGGGAGTTTAATGACAAACAAAACCAAAAGGAAGTCTTAAGCAATACTACAAATGTTATTTATGAAGTTTCTCACTTGGACACATGAACCTAGGGTTTTAGCCTGCAGAATATTTTTGTTTCCAGAGACATGAAACAGTGGCTCTCTAAAAGAAAAATAGTTGCTTGCACAAAATCTATTAGTTCTGCATAAATATTTTATTCACTAGTTTCCTCACATAGTTCACCTGACTTCACTTGATCCCACGCAATTGTTCAAACCACACAACATGGTCAAACTAAAGAAATAAGCAATGGAATATTAAAAAGGTGAGAGAAGAAGGGTGGCTTACCAAAATATCACTAATATATCCTATTTCAATAAGCAATGTTTGCAGTTAGCATTTAATTCATTCATTTAACTGTATGTAATACATTAACTACACAAAATTCAATTCATTGGCCATCGTCTCCAGAGCCTCTTGATTACTCAAAACCAGAGATCTTTTGGGATGACTGTTTCACTCTATGCAGTTGCTATAAAGACACTATGAACTACATCTGGTACTGGTGTTAGGTGCCTAAAATATTGAAATAGTTTATATTTCAAAAAATCATGACAAGTAAGTTGACAGGGCTATAGCTACCTACCACATAGCAAATGGGAGACTGATGGAGTCAAGGGTGTTTCTATGAGCTTGTCCTTGAAACTCTCTCTTCTCCGGGAAAGACAAGCACTAGCTTCCAGTCTGTAGCCAAAGGATTGTTTATACATACCCAGTGGATGTTACAGTAAAGTACAAGAGTCTCAGACACCCATGATGATTCTGTTCAAGCCTTCAGCCAGAAGAGTCGTTCTCAGTCTCTGTGGTGCTCAGTATGCAATGGGAAGAATGTTGTTCCTCTCCTGCACTTTGCTTTAAAACTACCTATACGTAGTGGCAAATCTTTGGAAGTAGGAAATTAAGATTTAAAAACCCTTGGAAAAGGGGAAATTTATTGGGCCTGTGCTTTGATAACTAGGTTGCCTTCATCAGCCGCTTCTTATAAGGGATGCAGTTCTGTTACATATGTTAGATGTTCCCAATGGTAGACCCCTCCTCATTTGGCCAAACTGGGAATGTCAGATTGAAACTGAGGAATGTTTCATTTCCAGATTCCCATCAAGATGAGAAATTAGACACTTTTAAGGTAGGAAGTAATGTTTCTGTAGAGTTCAGGATCACTGTGAGAGTAGGCTGTAGCGGGGTTATATTTAGATTATACTTTGCACCTGATTTTTGCACATTTCTTTTATTAGAATTGATGTCATATGAGTACAACTGTTTTCTTTTAGATAAGATAACTATTGTGCCTTTTATATTTGTCACTAGTTTACCTGTATTTTTTAATTTATTTGTAGGCAACTGACAGCAACTAGAATGAGAAACCGGCAATTTGCATAGAACATTTACATCTTAATCTGAATTTACCTTTACAATCACATCTCCTTTCATTATTCCATGTAAATAAATGACATTCATTAGGATATTTTTAAAATTAAATTAATTTAATTCAGATCTTCATTATTGTCCTTCCAAGATTGCAGATTTTAAATGCAGAAAATGTTAAAACTTTATCCTGTTCCTGTCTCTTTGAAGAATTTATTTTTATAAGGAAACTGACTTTCAGTATGACTCTTCATTATGTTACTTAGTCATTATATTAAACTGACCTCAAAATATTTCTGTGAGGTTGATGTTACTATTACAAATTTTTAAATTATAGGTACACTAACGCACAGGGTCACATAAGTTTGTAGATTGTGTTGTACTTCTGGAATCAGATTCTGTTGCTTCTTAAATATCCTATACTAGCTTTGTAAGGAAAAGATCCCAAATACAATGTTTGGGGTTGGACTAGATGACCTCTAGGGGTCCCTTCTAACCCAAAACATTCTATGATTCTATGAATTATGCTGAAAGACACCATCAGTATTGCCATCAGCCCCATTCCACAAATGGGGAAATTCAGACAAAGAGATGGCAAGTTTTGGTCAGAACTGGTAGTACCAGAGAAAGCTCCTGGCTGTTGCACTGGTGTTTTAGTCACAAGATTATACTTCCACTCTTGAATTCAGAGGTATATAATTGTATTTATCCATTTCTTAAACAGACATTGGAAGCCTACCCTGTTATGAATAAAAGTTTGAATTAAACTTCTCAATAAGTATTTAAAATCTGTTTTCTTGTAGGTTTTTCATCTTCTCATTGTATAAAATGAAGAAGATCCACAAGTAAGTGCTCTGTTTAAACACACCTTCAGTTTAGGAAGGTGTTATCCTTACTTTGCATCCCAGGTATTAGTATCTCTAATCAAACTAACACCTGCTTTTTCAAATATTTCAAGGTCTTTGAGCATAATATAAAGTGATAGTCACAAGGCATTTGATACACAAATGGAGTAACTTAAAACCTAGGTTTTAAAGTAAAAAATTATATAAAATTAAGCTGAAGCTATCACTAGACATTGAATCAATTTTATTTATATAACATTACTGTGCTTCTGAAAATTTACTGGAAGCATCCAATTAGACAGTGGCATCTGTTACAGCTAGAGACTGAAAATAAGGGTTAATTAAAAGTAGGCTATCTGTCTAAATCTCAGATGTCTCTTAACATGTCATTAACATCTTAAAAGAAAACAGAATGGGAAAAAACCCGAATCCAAACTTAAACCCATTTTTTAATCCAGGTATTATAGCTAGTTTGAAGCATGCAAGACAGCCTACATTTTTTAGCTACTTGACTTTAAGCACTTCTAAAAGTCTTGGAGCCAAATAAAAAGTTGGAAGACTGTGAGGAAAGAAAAACAACCTAGCTCCAGTATTTTTGCCAGTCCTGCTGTTTGGAGACTCCCTTTACCATTTGTATTTAATTTTCCTATCTTAGTACAAACCATCTTTCCAACAGCTCCTGAAAGACAAGACGTGCATTTCCCCTGAGATCACCCCAGCAGGAAATTACCAGAAATTAAGGGCCCAGCCTTGCAAATATTTTGTCACGTGAGTAACATTAGTCAATGGGATACCCATGTGTAAGTGCTGGCTTGATCAGTATCTGAAGTTGGCAACTGCAGGTGTACTCCTTAAATAATTCAGTCTAAACTGCAAGTCTGCACTATGCAGCACATACATCAGCCGATTTTATTGAAGATGTTTCAACTCATACTAGTTTGAGTTACTTTATCATGCTGTTTTTAATAATTTTCTTGCCTTGACTACTCATACTCATGTAGCTGTATGTTATGAACACCGAATTGGGCATGACATTGGGATTCTAGTGTAATTCAGTCATTACAGAAAAACTGACATTCACATATGTTTACATTTAGCCTCAAGAGGAAGACAGTTAGTCACTTTAAACAGGTTACAACAAATATGATTTTAATTATTCCTCTAGTGAAAAATACTTTTCACATATGTTTACTAACAAAATCTCTGCAAAATGCAATTAGTTTTACATGGTTTCTAAGACTTTGTAATCCTTTGAATGTAAAAATTTATGCAGTGAACAAACATTTGACTTAAATTGGGGGGAAATTAAATATTTTTTTAAAAAATCAAATAAAAATTAATACATGTCCTAATGCATCTTTCAAACCTTCACACAAAATCACGAACCTCTCCTATCAGTAAGATTCATGGTTGATTAATTCCAAGGAACTTAGAAGGTTATTCCAAAGTGCTGTTTCCATAATTAAAGTGATGTTAGATCTGTTCTTTCAGTGTTGTTTATCTTTGGGTGAAGTGATCTGCTTCATAATTTGGATTCCCCAGAATGCAGCGCAGAGGGAAAACAAGACCTACAATACAGAATTTAAAATGAGAAACATTATATAAGATCTTTAAGTTATACTTGCCTGTAAATATAATGAACGGGTGAAGACAGAGAGCTCTCAAGTAGAAAAATTATACAAGAATTCTAGGCATACTGATAAATTCACTTTAGAAATGTATGCTGTCTTTTTTCTATTACACTTTATTGTGTACATTCTTGTTTGAATTTGTTCTTTCTGAATGCTACCAAAACAAAATAACTGGCAAAATCTGCATGACCTTCCCTACTTTGTAATTGAGTTTGTATTTGGAGTACACAGAAGCATATATAACAAACAGGACAATAACACCAGCTGTGACAGAAGGTAGGTGAAAAAATGTTAACTGTATTTTCAGCAAATAGTCTGAAGAATGCTGACATTTTAAGTTGCATGGTAGGGTACAAATACTCAAAGTAGCCTTAAATAGAATCTATGGCAAAAGAATTGTTCTAGCTGCAGTAGAATAGATCAGTACTTACTTCCAAACCTGCTACTTATGACGAGATATAACCTAAATTGTAAATAACTTAAAGACGTAATACTCTCCGTCTTGTCCTTGGCTCTGTGCATCTTTTTTCTTTTTTTTAGTCAGTGAATTTTAACGAGAGATCTAATAATTTTTTTCTTTAGTTTATTTGCTGAAAAATGCTTTGGGATGAGCAGGAATACTTGCAGGGTAAAGTCTAATTCAGGTAACATATTTGTCAAAAAAACCAAGAAAGAAAGCAGGATAAAAAGTGTGTACATGTGTATGTATGTGAAATTTTGTACTTTAAATTTTCTGAAATAAATATTTGTCTTTCACATAGAAAAACTTACCTTAGAAAACTGCAAAATTAAGGCAGTAATGGGTTACTGAAGTCAGGGAAAAGTTTTATTGTGAGTTAAACAAAACATTCAATTTATACTGAAAGATATTTTGTTCAGGTGATCTTTTTGTTTGAAGGGACAGAGAAAACTGAAATGAAAAGGAATTTTGGGGTCAGATTATAATTTTTTTTTTTCAGGTTAATCTGTAATCAAAAGGTACTGACTAGGATACCTCCAATTTTAACACTGACATAATTCAACATTCAACATTTAACAATGCATGGCCTAAAATCTACTTCTGTCCTCATCTACACAGTCACTCACCAAAGTACAAGATCTGAATATCCAGCATAAAAAATAAATTACCATAATACCTAGAAGTTACCCATTTTGCACTCATTGAAGGGAACATGACAGGATTAGGTCTGAAGCCTCTCAGAACCTGTTTGGTTTCACGTAATCTATACAGTATGTACACAGTAGCATGAGATGGAAATAGCACAATGTATTGGTAAGTAGAATTCCAATCTAATAAAAAACATCCAATCCCCATTCAACCTCTATTAAGACAAATTCCCTTTGACTATTTTCATTGAATGCTTTAATTCTACTTGAGCAAGGGTAGGCTTTTAACTGTGTTTAAAACTCCTGATGACACTGTTGGTACTGTATTTGTGGTCCCATTTGTAAGAAAGACTCATAAAATTCTTACCAAGTACTTATTTATAAGAGTTTCAGACATTTAGGTATGAAAGATTTAACTTTTTTTTTTTTTTTTCTTGCATTATCACAAACACCTTGTAAAACTGCATAGCTCTATTTTACAGCCATGGAATGGAAAGACTTTTTAAGCAGTGCTGCAGGCACATTCTCTCCGTGTTTTGTGAGGTACTTTATCTCTATGCTGAGATGCCCCACAGAAGAAAAACAACTACAAATAACTATCTGTATTGCTGATCTGGCTGTTATGTAATTGGGATGAGTGTGAATCGTGACATACATAAAATGATGACTTACACATAACATGCTCTTATTGTAGAAAAATTCTTTGTCACGCTGTCTCCAGAAACAGATCTTATCCACTTGTCATAATTAGTACTTCTCTGACATGTAACTAAACTCTTTTCATTCCTCACCTTAAAAAGATTGCTCCTACTCCTGGAAGATGCATTAAAAATAGAAGTACTTCATTTTCTGAAGAAGCACGTTTAAGCACATTTAATGACTGAGGTGCAGGGCATTTGTAGGGAATTAATGACTGCTGGGAGATGATGATCACCTGAAGAAGCACAGCCATGGGCCATTAAGCCCCAGGAAATGTCCTCAGCTAAAGATGGTTATTGCTATTATAGCCCGAAAATGAAAAAAACATCTCGGGTGAATTTTTCTTTTTGAAATGGAGTGATGCAGTTTCTTCTTTCGTAATTAAATTCTTCATTGTGAATTTCTTAAAGCATGCAATCAATGCTTGTGGGGGCATATTTCAAATTGCAGTTATTACATCCAGAATGAAAAAGCACATACTGCACACTGTGGATCTGCAGAGCTAGTTTGGCTTCGTGATTCTATAGAAGTATTGATTCGCTGCCTATCAGTGTCAGGATTGCCAGTACTCGATGGAAAGAACGTATTCATGAAACGATAATGCTACAAGGTTGTGGGGGACGGGGTTTGAGGAAAACTCAAACATCAGGGAAAAAAATTAAGGGGCCACATCCTCCCTTGCATGACAGCAAATCTGGCTGGCTCTACTGCTATAATGCTGACCTAACCTGAGCCGAGCCAGCTGTATGGGGCTACTAAGCAGAAACTCACTATGTAGGTTGGAGTTCAGTTTCTTTTGACTGCTGCTACAGATTTTGAAGTTACAAGGCTCGACCCACTTGAATGAACATTGCAATCAGGTGATGTTGGCAATGGAAAGCAGAGACAGTACGTGCCAGAATTTTGAGCAGACAATAGTGTAGGCAGCAGGAAGCACAGAAGAGCATTCTACCAGGTGACCTAAACGATAGTTGACTGGTATTTTTCTAATGCCTTTGGGAAAACATATTTCCTGAATCCTACGTGCAGATATTTTGCATTTTCTGTTCAAGTCTCTCACACTCTAACCGGTTGGGTTTTGGCTTTGTTGTTGGGGTTTTTTTCCCCCCCCTCGTTCCTTCTTTTATTGTCCAAACCAACTAATATTTGTCCCTCAATAAAAATATTCACATTTAATTTTCCTAATTAGGGTGGTTTTGAAATAAAAAGATAGAATTAAATGGTATACTTTTTCTATTTTTACACTGAGAAAAGTTCCCCCCCAAACAATATTACATAAGAACAATAGTTTAACTTCTGTATTCAAATGAAAAATTACTGTGGACAGTGGTCATATATGGAACAACTAGGCCCAAAAGCAAATTCCTTACAACCATACATACATCCAGCAAATTTAAATGCAAACTTTTTGCCACTTCAATATAAGCACTTGTTACATTTACCTGTTCAAGTAACTACAGATTAATTATAGACTGCGCTTTAGACTGCTGGAAGAGGACAGTCCTCTTCCAAATATTTACATTTCCTCCTTTCATACAGTCTTTCTATTTCCATAAAACCCCTGTTCTCTCCCTGAATAAGCTTACAGAAATGTAAATAACATTCTTCACAAGAAAAAAGATAGCTTAACTTAATGGAATGACTACAGGACTGAGTCTGCTCTTCACAGGAAATCCCCACTGGAGTGATCGAAGTTTATTAGGCTGTGAACTACTTTTAAATCATTAGCTAAATTCAGGCACCCACTTCTGCACGACTAGCTTTGTTGTTGATCACTAATGTTACTTTCTGCCATTTTCTCTTTTGTAACGGCTTTGTATATCTGAGTTGCCTACACATAGCATCTTTCCTCTTTCAGATTTCATCTGGGTTTAGACATTGGTCTAGAAATGCAGGAAAATGTCCAGATAGCCCTGCCTTAAGGAGGGGGACGAGGCTTGAACCACAAGTCCTCACATCCCTTCCTACCTAAATCATTCAATGATTCTCTGACATCTCATATTCTGCCCAGACGTGTTCACTCCAAATTTTGCTGAAGAGACAGTGTGCAACTGTGCAACAAATTGGCTATATCTGGGGTACAACATCATGTGAACAGGTGTGGTTTTGATGCTGAATTCTCTGAACACTTCTGCGCTGGGTAGTGTATCCCTAGCTCTAGAGAGGGCTCAGGAAGATCAGCACATCCATGTACTTCACTAGGTTGGCTGTTCACATCATAAAGTGGACCTGGTACTGGCAAATGCAATAAACAATGAGCCCTCGCAACAGAGAATTGTTTAACTGATACTGCAAATCAAACATGATTAAGGTTCTTTTTATATTCTTTGTCTACAAGTCTGGACATGGCTTCTTCAAAGGCACCAGAAATAATTTCACAATATCAATATTAATGATAGAGTGATATGTAGACTTTATTTGAGAAGGCTGTGTCTGGGTATTGTGATTATCCTTTTCTAGTAAAGATGAAGATCATGAACTGATAAAACAGTTAATAAAAAATACTAGTATTAATAACAAAATGGTTGAATAAACTAGTCCAGATTTCACAAGTACCTAAATGGTGCCATTTTCACTAATGCCATCACTGTTTTCCCACTTATCTACACAGGACTGCTTCGGGTGCTGAACTACACAGAGGAGATAGAAATTCTATGGCTCAGAAGTGGGGAAAGAGGCTCAATACTTCTGGAAGCCAGGATTTGGGTAATAAATGCATGGATCTTCATTCTCAGTGCAATGTTTTAAGATGAGCAGTCTGAGACTAGTAGAGAAATGCCATGGCATTAACAGCAGATCCAGAAATCACTAATCTTGTGCAGCGCACAGATCAAGAAGATTGCACAAGCAAAAAAGTTGGAACAACAATACCTGGAAAGGGAAAGCAAAAACCAAGCAGGGTCCTTCTCTCTGTGATGCCTTCCATATACTTGGAAATATATGGAGAAGGAAGTGAGAAGTAGGTTTGGTTTTTTTTTGGTGAACTGTGGATTGAAGGGAACAGGGACACCTATGATAGTTGTGGCTTCACAGCATTTGTCTGAGATTTCTGCAAAAGTAGCAGGATGTCTGGAAATTCTCCATAATGGTTCATGACACACATTCAGACTATTGGTGCAGTACATATCTTGCAGATTCAGCATGCCCCTGACATAGAAAAATGTGTGTATTAAGAGACTGTATCTAAGACCAAACAGGCAGTCAAATATTTTCTTGTCTCAAATTGTGCGGGGCAAAGGGGGAACAGAGAGAACCAGGGTGAGCCCTGTGGAGGCGGGGCGGTGGGCTGCCTCCTCTGCTTCTTCTGGTGGGCAACAACTGAGCACACACTGGTCAACCGGCATTCACGGAGGGAATGCATGATCGCTAAAGACCCTTGCTGCTCCACTGACACCCCCCAAAGTTAATTCAAGAACTTTCTAGAACACTTGACTGTGCAGAAGCAAGACGGTTGCCACCTCAGGGGCGGTCTAGGACTAATGTGAATATACAAGAATGAGCACATACTTTTTGCCTTGTTGACCCATCACCTATGGATCAAGACTCCAGAACAAGACAAAACCACAGGATCCAAGGAGGTGATATCTTTCCACCACACTTTCCCTATTCTCTCTCTCCTTCCCTTTCTCTTGCTCTCTCTTTTCTTGTTTAGCTGGTTCCCTAACTGGCTTAGCTAATTCTGCCTAAATTTTTTGGCAATAAAAACTTTCCTGTGCCAGAGCCTTTTACTCACAAAGTTTGTTAACTGTTGCCTATAAATTGTTTTGTAGCCTTCCTCTGAGTCATTTCTGTGACTCGACCGGCTTTGTGGCCCTGCTGCTCATGGGTCAGCTCTCTTGTCGGTGCTCCTCTCGGGGGATGACAGAGATTCACCTCCCTCGTCACCTGCCAAGTGGGTCGAGACGGATTTTTGGTACACACAGGATTGAACCAAGTATCTTCAGCCCCCCCAAAGCATATTGGCAGTTCACTCACAAACTGGTTTCTTGATGTACCTCATTAGTTTTATACTTCATTATTAAGAGATAATGCGAAAATAATAGGGAAGTGATATACGCATCTCCTTCCTATTCTGATAAATGTTTTAAACATTCCTTCTTTTATTAAAATATGGTCTGAGACTCTAAAGCTAGATAATGCACAAAAACATAGGCTGAAAAAGCCCCCATACTTTAAAAGGCTTATATTACCTATCCAGGAAAGACAAAGAAAGATCTGGAGAAAGGATACATATTCCTTTGTTGCTTTCACAGCTGGGCACATCCCCAGTATGAAATCAAGTGCACTGCAGAGATGCCTGAGCTAGCAAGGACATAAGCTGCTAAATCTCTCTCAGCACAGCACTAGGTTGACTCTGGCTTTTCTGGCATTGCACACAGGCTAGTAAGTCACATCCCTCAGCTAAATACACAGGGATTTTTACACAGGCAGTGCGACTGCAGTTATATTTAGACCTAAAATGGCTTATGTGCATCCAGCATGGTATCTTGCATCATGTTCTTCACTCAGGAGAAACCAGCCTGCTGCCTCTCAAGTTGCTTGTGTAGATATATGCATGCTAGTGAACTGTTACCTATGAAATTCCTTCTCTCATGGGTCACATGATTAATCCACAACCTAAGCACTAGGATTAGGAAGGTTTTACCTCATTCCCCAAGAGACAAAAAAATCCGCTAACGTGGGAAGCTTTGCTGTCAGTCATGTGAATAGGAACTCCAAAGCATGTTAATAATTATTAAATCTTCACCTTGTGATGAGCTAATGCAAGCTGGAGATGGTATCAGTGTTATACTCACTAACATATACATAAACTCTCTGCATCTCTTCAGTATGAAATTTGTTTTAAAATATTTTATTGAAACATCTGAGAATAGTTCCCACAGTAAGTTACCAAATTCCATCTATAAATTCCTAGATCGTTCTTAAATGTTTAGCAATTTCAAGTTGTCCCCAAAGTAAAACCAGGTTAAACACAAAAAGTCTTCTTAGATGTACAACAAACATTTAAAAATAACTTCTGGACCAAGTCTGTTTCATTGTTTTGCAAATACATTGTAAAAAAATTATTTAGAATTATAAATTGTCAGTTGTCATCTGAGCTTAAAAGTTTCATAAAACCTGTAAACACATTCCAGAGCATAATAATATTTTAGAATTTCTTTTTATTGTTCTTTCATATTGCTTTAGTTTCCTTTTTGACAACACAGTACTGAAAAACAAGTTCAAAGACCAACAGTTTTAGAAGACCTTAATTCTGAATACCAACTTTTTTATTTTAAATATTCTGCAATTTTTCAGCCTCCATTTTCCCTCAAAGTTGAGAAACAACAGGCATGGAAATTTTCTCAATTATTATACTTTAAATGAGCGATTGAAAATAAAGCTTTCATAAAAGTTAAGAAGACAAAACTTACTCAAACTGTAAACATACCAGTCTAATCTGTTGCAGGCTAAGAGGATGAATGAGATTGAAAGAATTATTAATAGCTGTTCATTGCAGAAATTAAATATTTGAGATAGTCCTGGCTAAAGCTGTTGAGTTTATTTTCTTAAACATTTAAACAGGAAATGTACCCATTGAGATGAAATATCTCATTTACTTTTATGCCTGTCAGCAGCTGTAGCATAATTACATACACCCCACCGCATCACTTACAGCTCAAGCACAAGTTGGAGGGTAAAACAGACATCTGCAAAGAACTATTTCACTTTATAAGATATTATTTAAATTATATGTAAAGAGCATTTTAATCTTCCTTATTCAAGAAATATGAAGCTCATACTAGTTTAATTGATAGTTTACTGCAGAGACCTTGCCGAGACCTTGGTCTTGCACATGGGTCAGGGCAATCCCAAGCACAGATACAGGCTGGGCAGAGAATGGATTGAGAGCAGCCCAGAGGAGAAGGACTTGGGGGTGTTGATGAGAAGCTCAACATGACCCAGCAATGTACGCTTGCAGCCCAGAAAGCCAACTGTATCCTGGGCTGCATCAAAAGAATCATGACCAGTAGGTCGAGGGAGGTGATTCTCTCTGTCTACTCCACATTTGTGAGACCTCACCTGGAGTACTACCTCCAGCTTTAGGGCCCCCAACATTAGAAGGACATGGAACTGTTGGAGTGAGTCCAGAGGAGGGACACAAAGTTGATCAGAGAGCTGGAGCACCTCTCCTGCGAAGACAGGCTGAGAGAGTTGGGTTTGTTCAGCCTGGAGAAGAGAAGGCTCCCAGGGACACCTTACTGTGGCCTTTCAGTACTTGAAGGGGGCCTACAGAAAAGCTGGAGAGGGATATTTTACAAGGGCATGTAGTGATAGGACCAGGGGTAATGGCTTTAAACTGAAAGAGGGCAGATTTACATTAGATATAAAGAAGAAATTCTTCACTATGAGGGTGATGAGGCACTGGAACAGGTTGCCCAGAGAAGTTGTGGATGTCCCATCCCTGAAAGCGTTCAAGGCCAGGCTGGATGGGGCTTTGAGCAACCTGGTCTAATGGAAGGGGTCCCTGCCCATGGAAGAGGGTTGGTTCCTTCCAACCCAAACCATTCTATGATTCTATGATCTTATATTTAACCAATTTTAAATTGTTAACTTAGGCTTAAAGAATTGAATGCTTTTAAGTGCAATACTCTATGCAAGAAAGACTGGATGTATATTTCTGGGATAAGAGGAAGGGTATTCTTTTTACACAGTCATGGGTTTAAGAAAAGTTTAGGTACCATACTGCTTAATCCTGCTTTGATGTAAGTTTTTACTTAAAACATAGGGCAAATTCATTTAAAGGAGCTCATGCAGGAGGGCCCTCTCCTTTATGCCTGCATCCTTGCTTAAAAATATGGGAAAATTACAGCTACAGGAAAAAAAATATGGTAGTTTGAACACAGAAGAAAAATTGCTGCACATAATATTTCAGAAATTGGACTGGATATTACCTAGCTGTGTAACATTCACCAAATAAGCATCTATAGAGATAATCCCTTAATTTTTATGTCAGTTTAATACAATACTATACTGACATTGCAGGAAAAACATGAGGTAAGTCAGTGTCCAATCTCTCCATCATTAGCAGACATAAAATATTGTATGTTTCTACACAGATGGTTTAATTTCAGAGCGTGGCTATTGTGTGTAAGCACCCTGGCGCGGTGGTGAACAGAACCAAGAGCACTCTGTCAGACTGGAGAGCTCTGACAAAGGTGACTGCAAAGTGGAAGATCTCTGCTCACTGGTATACTAAATACCCTCCTGAGAGAAAGTTGACTAGGTATGAGCTCCAAAATGGGAATTTTTCCATTGTGTGGGGAAAAAAAAAGATATTAAAAAAATAATCCCAGCCTTTAACTATAACCCACAGACATTAGATCACTGACGGGAAAAACTTTGCTGCAGATGTTGAAAAGAAGTTATGGGAAAAAGCTGGCTACTGTGACTAACGGCAAATGTGAAAGAAAGAAATAAGAATGTGCAGAGAGGGATAAAACAACTGAGTGACAAGCAGAAAGGATTTCCAGCACAGTGAACAAACACCAGAAATGTATTCAAGAAAGACAGAGGAAGATCAAGGCTAAAAGTCATTTGAGACAAAGCTTGCTCTTAAAGCCAATCTATCGTAAGGAGAAATGAAACCTTTCATTGAAAAATGGAGAACATAGAAGGCTGTTCTTAGCACAAAAAACCTCAACCCAAACCAAACCAATGAAACAAAAAAACCAAAAAACCAAACAAAATGATCAACTTCTTAACAAAGGAAATGGGTTAATATTCATTGCTACCATGAAGGAAAAATCTTGCCAGAACACACCCATCCTTCTGTTCAACCTTCTTCTGAGGCCAAAAGCAGTAAACTGTGACTGGTTTTAAGTTCCAAGGAGAAGAAAAATGTGCTGAGGTCAGTCCAGCCCTCTGTCCATCCCTTTACATGGAAAAGTAGATCTCCTTCTGGCTATTGGTGTCTCTGTTTCTTGCCTGTTCTCAAGATACACTTCCTGTGTTCTGGCTTGCTGCTTCTATTCTTGTCCAGGGAAACTCCCATTCCCAACACTCACCATCTTTTGATTATCAATATTAACCACAGATATATTCAAATGGGCTAAAAGATTGATATCCCTACTCATTACGACAAGCCAATGTAGTTGTATTATTTAATTAGCGTATAGAAAAAGAAATAAAATTAATGGAAGTAATCCATGTGACTTTCTACTGGGAAAATTAGGGGAATATGGTCTAAATGAAACTTCTGTGTGGAGGGTACAGCACTGAGCAGAAAAAGAAACCTCCAGAAAGGAAGAATCAATTATTGTATCACAAAATGAGAGGGAAATCAGAATTCAGATGAAAAAGAAAGCAGGTATAACATAACATTTCTAAAATAAAAAAAACTATGAAACATCTTTCTTTTCCTGGAAAATAGGTGATTTCATAATGGTTTTAAAAAAAAATAAATCTGGAGATACTGAAGAAAATGTGTAATTTAATAGAAATGGAAGATACAAGACTTAAGAGAAACCAAACATACAAATATGCAGTGAGGGGCAATCATTAGTCAGGAATGCATCAGAAAAAAAATTGGAGAGTTGGAGCAGTTCACAAAAAAACCATGTCTAAACCATACAGTGCTGACACAAAAAGATGCCAGTATCCATGTGGAAGATAACAGAAGCATTTCCTGTACACCGTAGGTATTGATCCAGCCTACTGAAAGGTGATGAAGTCTTTAAGGAAAGCACAGATAAGCTAGATATAGTCATGAAGTAGACACAAGAATCATAAAAGGTTTAGAAAAGTTGACCTGTAAGAAAGCTTGAAGCAATTCTGCCAAGTCTTCTTGAGAAAAAAAAAAATACTCAGGAGGCGCAGTAAGATCAATCTTCTGACATGTAAAAGGACAATACAAAAAGAAAAGAAGATGATAAGCTACTGCTTGGCGTAATAAAAACAGTAAAAAATCTTTTTTAACTAAAATTTTCATTAGATAATAGCTGTCTATAACAATGGTATAGCACTGGAATCACCTATGTAAGGAAGCTGCGAAAGGCATGTAACGGTTAGATACGCATGTGTCTATGGTGCTGCTCTCCTTGATCCTTCTTCAGGGCAGGCTCCCCACCAGCCCTGGGGTATTTGTTTATTCACAATGAATACAAAGGGACTCTTCACCTCTAACTAACATTTGCTAAGATCTACATTGCCAACAGTGGTTAATAAAGGTGAGACTGCTTTGCACATGGAACCAGCATTACTTAGCAACTATTTTTTTGCAATAACCAACCTTGTGCAAGACTTCACAGATTTCATTCTCAGATTTGGCTGTCACCCTAGTAAAAGGACGAAAAGTAGGATCTGCTGCTTCTTTAATATTTTTTTTTTCAGTTTCTGGCATTGGACAGGGTTGAACCTGCTTCCCGTCAGAGTAGTCATAGGATTATTACATTTAGAGATCAGTTTACATTGGCTCTTCAGACTATAGCTGATGGCAGAAGCATGAGCTAGCTCACTCTTATTTTACACTCAGAATACCCTCTACACTAAAAACATGGGACTGCATCGTCAAAATCATCTGCCTTTAAGACTGTGAAAGAATAATCAAGGCGTTGCTGTAAAAGCCTGGGATGCTGGGATATTCAGTTTGCATTCTTTGCCATAGATTAGGCAAGATGCTTAGCTTTTACAGCTCCTTAGCTGCAAAACAGACAATGATTCTGTTTCCCCCAAAATGACGTACTTTCCCATCCCTGTCTTGCTAAAAACTGATAGTTTCATTCACTGCAGTAATTCTGTGAAGACAAAGATGTGTCAAAAAGACATAAATTTGGTCTTCTGTGTTTTTCTTCTCTGACAAATTGCATATCAATAATCCTGAAATTGTACTTTTTTTTTTTTTTTCATCTCAACAATGATGTACTTGGATAAACACAACGGACATCCTTAAAAATCAGATAATTGCATTTATTTCTTCTATGGCTCCAGCTATTGAGCAATCTTAGTTCCATAACTCACGGCACTGACCACATGAAGAGCTAAAAATGGTGTGAAAATTTGTTTCCATCTCATGATTACACTGGTTTTAAAAAAAAAAAAAAATAAATAAATCACAAATCACTATATCATTAACACTTGCAGAATGTTGGAAAAAATACCAGTCCAGGTTTCAGTTTTATAGAAATAGATCCTCTTCTTATTCTAAGTTTTTGGGGATTTTTTGTTTTGGTTTTTTTTCTTCCCCTATGTTGAATCCTAGATTAAAAAGGATGTTGTGCCCTAAATATGCTTGTCTTGGAAAGGCTACTTGGTATTGTTGTATTTGTATGTCAAAGGGAGGACTGAAGTCTCAACAATTGTTAACCTCTCCCATGGTGTGCTAATAAAAGGTCAGAGGTCCACATGTGGCTTGCAGCCTGGGGAATTTCTCTCAATGTTCTGCCAGGGATGGGACCGCCCGAATGGTTTCTCTCATAAGTTTTAAGCCATAAACTGCATCCTACTTGGCTTGCTGTGCCAAAACTGGACCCAAGGGTATCCAGATTCTTGGCTGATGGGAAAAAATGAGTGCTTCCTATGGAAGCCACAGCTGTTTTCCTGAGAGAGAGAGAGCACAGATGCTCAAATATTTCTCTACTTTCCGTTCCTGACTACCTGTTCTGGCAGCAGTTCCAAGAAAGGGGAAGGACAGAGGCAGGCATCCAGCTGCTTTCAATAAGCCTTGGCAGCCCAGGTACTGATTGCCTAAACACTAAAAATGTTCAAAAATAATTTTTTCTGGATTTCAAACTATAAAAAAGGTGACAGCATGCACTAATGCTCCCCATCTTTCCATTCTGAACAGAAATTCAGTGATCAGGATAAAGACCTTAATTATGGAAGCAGAGACTATTTTAGGGGAAAAAAAAAATTAAACTGCACACTATTGAAAAGATATCACTCAGAAATGTGTGTGTGTATCTATATATATAAATATATGTGCACAGAAATTCAAGTGCATATGAGAGATATGTATATCCTATGAATTTTCCAGAAAGATTTGTTTCTTCCATCAGACTGTAGGCTGAATGTCATAATATGGATCTGATTTTGAATTGTGGGGCCACATTTATCCCTAGTGTAACTCTGAAGTCAAAAAAAATACATATGCAAAGTTATATTATACATTGATTTGGCCAAGAATTGTATATAACATCAGCTACCTCATAAATTTCATTGAAATTACATTACCTTAGGATGTGGCTTATGATACTGTTTAGTAATTATTCATGCCATTTTTTTTGCCTGTATGTACTGATGTCCAATGATCTTTTCATAGATATACTTGATTAAAACTACATCTAAAAGTATATCGAGGTGTATATTGCTTCTGTTCTGGAGAGGTTACATAGTGGATTTGAAGCCCTTATATTGACACCCTTCAACATTTTTCTCCAGTTCTACTTTTTGAAGTATTACATACTTATTTCTTAAATTGACTTAATTAGTCCAATTAACGCAGAGTTAATTAAGTAAAAATGGATTCTTAGGTAGTTATACCTGATATGTAAACAGCAGAAGAGCACATATGTAAGACTGTAAAAGCCCTGGATTTAATGGTTATTCATTGCTCAGTGAATCAACAGAAGCACTATCAGTTAATGTTGCAGACCACTAGTTTATTTGCTTATTTTAAGGACAGCTCTGTCAGTCTGGTTCATGGCTGCACCTGTTTGCTACCTGCAGTGCTCATCAGTCATTGCCTGCCTCTTCTGTCACAGAGTCTCTTCCTATGAAATGAAGAAACTTCTGTCTATCCACAGGGAAAGTAAGCAGATGATCAATGTTGCCTGCAAAAAGCTTTGGGGAAGTGCTTTGGGAAAGATCGGCTCTATAAAAGTGGTAATTCTCCCCAACAGACTATCAAAAAGGCATTGTCCCCACAAGACATCTGAATGATGTTTGCTTAAAGATTTGCAGCAGGCTACTTGAACAGCCACCAGCCCGTCTTCCCCAGGGCTCTCCCTCTTCACCCCACTGTTCATCAAGGCCTTTCATGTACATTCAGTCCCGAAAATTTTGTGGTTGTTTTTGTCTTGATCACTTCCTAGGCATCAGACACCTATTTCTACTTCAGTTTAATGTTCAAACTATGCTACCGATGTTCTTGCACTAGGAGCTAAGCTGCTCTCCTAGCCAGTACATTCCCCAGACAGAGCAATACCTTTGGCTTGACAGCTTCCACAAAGGCATTCTGTAAGAGGGTCTCCGAGCGCTCCTTCAGACCAGAAAAGCTTTAAAGCTGGTGAAGTCAAATCTAGCATGGTAGATACAATATTTCTAAGCCATAAGGATAAGAAGTTGGATACACTCTGAGTGGTGATCTCATAGTTCAGCCATGCAGGCTGCTGCTCCCCACTTAGCGGTAGAAAACACCAGCAAGATGGATCACGTAAGAATCCCTCTAGGAATGGAATAAGAGGAAGAAAGTGGTTTTGCTTGACCAAACCATGAGAAGTCAGAGAGTCTGAGCTGGTAAGGAAGTCACAAGTTCAGAAAAAGAACTACTGTATATAAGCCACACCTTACCCAGAACTGTTCAAACAGGGGAAAGATTTATGGGAATTTCACTGCCTGTGCTATACACTAGAGCTTGGTTCTGCCTTGTCTCACTTTCTCCATTGCAACTCATTCATTGCACTTCCAAAACAGCCAGTGCCTGACCTTTCTGCTTTCTCATCCAAGTATTTATTACATAGGATCTGATAACCTAGCAGCTAAAAAAGTGACCAATCCTCACTTTTCTCCAAACTAAGTGACAGAGGTCTTTAAAAATGTCAGATAGCTGCCCAAGATAAAGTGTCCATTTGTGACAATAAGAATCAATCCCCCCAAACCTATTTAAGTAAGAATGTAATCATTTTCAATTGTTCATTAGGGATCAAAGAGGTTTTGCTGATGCCTAATTATCTTAGAATTAACCTAGGTAATAGTAATATGTTTATCTCTAGTTTTAGTTTAGTTGTTTGAAATATTTTCCTGTACTAGCTCTTTTAATTATTTTTCTACCCTTTGACTGACTCATAATGAATTATGCAATTTTTATTGAAATTATCTCCTATTTTTATATTGTTCAAGCATTCTCAGAATAGAAGCTTTTTGCAGTTACACATATACATCAGCCAAATCATACTTTCAGCAGTACTATAAAAACACGACATAACTTTTCTTTTTTGTTGAAAGCCTGCATACTTAAGTACTGAATCATACAGAAAATATGGAAAATAAGTATGTTATCATAAAAATCATTAAAGCAGGAGAATGAAAGGGGACAGGGTTGCAGAAGTGTAGACACACTTCTGACAAATTCATATATATGTGATGTAAGATCTAATCTTGCAACTCTTACTCACAAAAGTAATCTTACTGAAGTCTATAGGAGTATGCACATAAAAAATACAGGATTAACCCTGAAAGCCTGAAACAAATCCACTTATTTTTTCAGCTATGAGAACAAATATTGCATCATAAAACAAATGATGTCCAGATGAGTAAAATAGCTTAGCAACAAGATAATCTTATAGAAGACTTATAGGCACGTCTATAGTGATGACAGATAATAGAACCTGAGGAGAGGCTATTACAGACAATTTGGAGTATGGCATTGAGTCTCCTCCTGATTGTTAAAGAAATTATTGTCAGATTCTGCAGGAAGATTAGTCTGTATCTAAAGGGATTTACTACTGATATCATAATAACACCATCAGAGAGAACAGATTTTTGGAATAAAGGAGAAGCTAACTAGTTTAAAAAGTGACTTAAAAACACCTCAAGCTGCCACTAACCAGGGAAAAAGAAATGAAAGAGCTATCCATAGACTGAAAAAAAAGCTTATCACAGTCTACAGTATTACACAAATGCATTCAGGAACAAAGGCAAAAATGAAGAGGAACCAAACAAGTCTGGACACAGATGTTGTATTTTTGATTAAACAAACGTGAGTTCTTCATTAACTAAACCCACACTACAATTTAATTTAAATGCATAGGTTTGTTCTAGCTGTAGCTGGTAGCTTTCTGTGGGACATTATTACAGGGCTGATTCTGATCCATGAAAGGGCAACTGGATCAGTATGCTTTACCGTGCTCACCAGGCCACAAGCCATGCTAAAATATTGGGGAACTGTAGCGTGGGAGGTGGCTCCCAGAGGGTCTCTGCATCCGCTCAGGGTGAGCTGGACCTGGCACCTTCCACAGGCTGCTATGGAGCAATGGCAAAGGCCACTTTACAATGGTATCCCTATGTACAGTTTCCAAAACAGGCCTTGAAGGGGCTTATTGTAAAGTTCTTCTCCCACACACATCCATAATGAGAAGAAGTAATAATTGTAAAGTGAAAAATATATTTTTAATTTTTTTGTAATCTTGCCCAGTGGTTTGTCAGACTTATGAATTCAAAGTCTATTGATTCCTATGTGAATTTATATTTACTACTGAAATATAGTTGTCTGGAAAATGTGGGAGAGAAAGAAGTAACATTTATTTATACATCTTTAATATAGCTAACCAATTTTAGGGTAAAATATATTTGCAAAACCAATCAGACCTATATGAATGACTATCTCCATAATCCCATGTTCTCTTTGTGAAGCACTGTACTGGGATATATTCATTTAGAAAACAAATCAAATGAGAGTTCCATTCTGATAGTGTAAAACCTTAACCATTGAGTTGTGCAGAAGGTCTAGCTGATTAAAAATGGAATAAAATATGTAGCGTGACGTATATATCTGCAAGGAGGAAATAAGGGTAAACACGTATACATCTATCATTATTGTGTCAAAACGTACTGAAGCTCTTGTGTGGTATTGATATGACTGGAGCCTATTAGAGAGATGAGGAGTGGGAAGAAAGAATGTATCAGCCCAAAAGATATAACTGCAGATTTGAGTTTGCTTTCTTGATTTTTGCATTAAAAAATGGATTTGAAAATTATTTGTTTGCTACGTAAGGCACGTTTAGCTGTACTTTTAGAAGAATAATTTATTCAATACATTTCAACTCTTCTGTTATATACAATTTTTATGGAAACAGAATGACTTCACAATAAATTTATTAATCAAAATTATTTGTCTATTTCCTTATGGATTCTGCTTTTCCTACAGATCATGCTTTATTACAAATGCTTGATGTGTCTGCAGCAGATTATTAACTCAATTTTCTATTATATCTATGTTAAATGTGTGTCTAACCTTGTATGAAGACATCTTATTGTATTCCAGACAGCTGCCCTGAACAAACTTGACAAGGTGCTTGACAACTTTTGGGAAGGGAGTCCCTGAGAAGCCCCCCAGGAACTGCTTCTCATCTCCTGAGTCCAGTTGAGCCTATCTGCTCCATCAAGTCTAATACAACAGTTTTTACAGCTACATGCTCAGGTTTAACAGTATCCAACCACCTGGATTCTCCAGCTGCAATAATCAGATAGACATTGTTGACTGGGAACGCTCTTTGGCGATAAACACAGAGAGACTTGAATTCCTGTCTCTCAAGCCATAGCAAGCAGGCAAACCACTCTACCAGTGTTCTCTCAAATATGGTTCCTAGTTCAGGGAATGGTAGGTTTTCTAAGGCCTTACAGAGGAAAGAAAAGACTTGCAAACTGCCATCACCAGGTCAAACATATTATGGAAGAAGCACCATTCAGAAAGGATCAGAAGTTGCCTCATAGATGCAGAGTGGAACAAGGGGGCCTATTTACTCATATAGCAAATCAGTATTATCTTAATGTTAAAGAGATAACAAAAAGCCAAGAGATCAGCAGCATCCTAGCATTAGCTGCATGTTGGTAGATATCCCATGTTACTAACGTTACAAATCTAAAAAACCCAGGCTCTTTGGACACATCAGAAATAAACATACAAAGCACAGTGGACACTTGCCTCTTCCACAGAACAGCAGTAGAACTTCCATAACTTAATTTTCACTGCTCTCCTGAGAAAAATGCTCCTCACATACTGATGGTTATAACTCTTTGTAGTTCTGTCTCTTTCTCTGTTTTTCCCCCTCCACTGTTATACCCACCGTCCTGCTATTACACCAAGGCCCTCACCGCCAACAGCAATAAAAACAAACAATAAACCCCTGGTGTTTTAAGCTCTTCCCTCTTCAATCACTTCATGTTGTCACTCTGCCCTTTAAGTAGAGCAGCCTGTGGCAATCTCTGCTGGTACCTGTGTGCTGGTACCTGTAGTAGGAACTACATGCATGTTTTTCTCATGTACCAGCCTCTCACCCCTTGCATACACAGTTCCCATCAGCTCATGTTGGACCCCAGCCATGAATACATGGATGGTGATAACATATCAGACTAAATTACAGGGCAAAAAGGTCAGAAAGAATTTTAGCTAATGGAAAAAAGTATTAAGAATTTATATAGTCATCTCATTAAACTGCTTCTTAAGTGATAAGTTCTCTTTGAATAGAGAAAAAGGAACATGCCATTTATTTATATTAGTATATGATTGAAGGCCTGGAGGAAAATTGTGACTAAAAATTCAGGTTTCAACAAGTTTAGCTCATGGTTGAAAGAGAATAGCTTCTGGGTCAAGAAGAAAAGAAAAAAAAAAAAAAAACAACAAAAAAACCACCAAACCAGACGGATAGATAGACAGACAAGGAAGTGCAAATGAGGAGCTGACAGGTAGAGTGTAATTTCTTCTGCTTATCAAAAAAAAAAAAAAAAAAAAAAAAAACCAACAAAAAAACCACCAAACCAGACGGATAGATAGACAGACAAGGAAGTGCAAATGAGGAGCTGACAGGTAGAGTGTAATTTCTTCTGCTTAGGGCATTAAAGGACAAATATGGCTATTGCAAGTCACCTCTACACGAAGTGGACATGATGGACCAATTTGGAACTTGGATTGTTATCGCTGCTCAGGTATTATAGTGATGAGAACATTATAAACAAATATATATACACACTAGAAATCCATTCCATATATCAATTCCACAATATGAAACACAAATGTACAGGAGTTATAGGGGATATGGGTATTAAAAACATATGACTGGAAAAAGCTTCTGAATCAAGTTCAGTTCCCACAGTGATAAGAAACCACGCAAACAAGTATTTTGTTCAGAAAAACCTACAGAACATAACACAACCTAAAAATATTTCCCCAAATGCTTTGCTAAACTTTAATCTGTAATAAAATCACAAAATCTACAACTGCTATATACAACAAAAGTACCAGGGAAACCATAGAGGCACTCTAAGAAGCACACATAGAATGGGATTACAGATCCTCACATTCCTGGCTGTATGAGCCAGCTTTTCTCTTCATGCTCTAGCCAAAATCTAATAACATACTACAGAATAGAAATGTATTTTCCACACCAAAGTATCTGAAGTGACTAATGTAGCCTAGAGAGTGCTTTGGAATTTTCTGGGAGGAATATCTTATAAATTACATAGCATTATAGTAATCCACATAATTAATTTTTATATTTAATAATTCACATAATTAATTAATTACCCCTTGGAGCATTTGTGTGGTTTCTGTAAATAATTGTTTGGCCTGGTAATCCATCACAAAAGATTTATTGTGTACATTTATTTGTGGGATGCTTAGCTGAAGCAACACTCAATATCATAGTAATGAATGTAGAAAAAAAGACAGAAAACAAAACATGTATGTTAGGAATATATCCTTTAAAAGGTTTTGGTATAGATAGAATAGCAGTGTGGCATGGAACTGTAAGTAAAAGTGAAATCAATCAAAACAAAAGGATTTAGATAAATGGGTACAACATTTCAAGGAAATAAAATGCAGGTAGTAAGCTTCAGCTATAGTTCCTAAATCTCGTATTTTATCAGAAAACCCCCAAATCTCCAAATTAGAAAAGCAGTGTGGGGCTTTGTTGATACTAGCCATCTGAGGGGCTAATTTAGAGCAAGATATTTGTTCCTTTCATAAAAGAAACTAGAATTGCAGTTCAAAGAGGTGGTGGATCAGGTTGAAAAAAATTCTTTAAGAAATCATATATAATTTTATGAAACTCCAGAAGACTTTATTTTCTGAAACAGGTTTACAAGGAGCTTCAAATAGGTGTATCTGGGATATAAGGCTCATTAAGAAGGTTAAATTCCCTCTAAAGCTCCTTTCCCTGACAAAGCACTCTTGCCAGGTTAGTATGCTAAGGAGTGAGCATTGTATTTTGCAGGCCACATGACAGTGGCATGCTATGGAAGTTAATAATCTTTCCACATAGTCACAAAAATTAGTAGTTAAGTCATCAATCCCTATAAACTTGGCACTGAGAAAGTTAATAATCTTTTCACATAGTCACAAAAATTAGTAGTTATTTAAGTCATCAATCCCTATAAACTTGGCACTGAGAGGTGTTTTCATTTTTGTTTGGTGTTGCAACATCTCTATAGCAAGTATAGAGAAAAATCTTATTTAACTCTTTTATGTAACTTAGGCTTACTTTTTGTTTTCTTACTATTAAGAGTTTGCTTTTGGCTTTTTTGCCAGTTTATGAAATCGGACATGGAACTTCCTGTCATCAGTCAGACCTTTTTGATACACAAATAATCTTCTGCAAAATATAAGCACACTGAAATTCATTGTCTGAAAATCTCTGGTCTAAACATGTTAGCTGGTTTTTATTTCCTGAGGTTTAAAATTTTTTAATCATCTAGAAATTGCTTCTTCATCTTCTTATAAATATACATGTATTTTTATCTTTGTAAAATTAGTACAAATGACATAAAATAATAGCACTATTTTGTATGCATTCCTCAAGGGATAAATGACTACCAACATATACAATTGTGGAGAATTAGCCACCAATAATAATAAAACTAGTGGCTCATTTTAGTGGCTTCAAATGTAATTATTTGTTGTGGGGTTTTTACATTAAAAATATCTCAGCTTCTAATCTATGAAGTAACTAATGGAATTACATAAATCAAATATATCCCTCTTGATTTGTGCCCAGTTCTCATTTATGTGAACTTGGCAGTCCTGTCTGAATGATGAACATTTTAAATTAAAGACAATTAAAATGACAAGTTTGGTAATATAAACTTTAGATGTTCTCAGTTCAGGATTTTTTAACTGGCACTCGTGACCTGTTAGTTTGTCTGCATTGCCACCTGGAGGACCTCATAGCAAAATCAGGTTGAATTCCTTGGGTGAGATTCTGTATTAAGGCTCCACGAGTTAAAGCAGCCTCTTATGCTGCAGGAAGAGACCCACTGTGGCTTCCCACTGCCCCCTGCAAGGGGGAGTCCTGAAAAGCTCTGGAGATAGCCTGAAAGGTGTCTGCCTGACCAGTATACGTGTATAGATAGGGGATATGCTTCTCTCACTTCCCCTCCCCTCCACACTGTCTTTTCCCATGTATTTGTTGGACAACTAATTGTTACGTTACAATACATACTTATAATTACATTAGCTATCTTAATCATAGAGGTCTGACACTAGCTCACAGCTAGCTACCATGTATGAGAAATGGAGAAAAAAAAGAGTGCAGCTCCTTGAAAGCTGATGAACGGTAAAGCAAGAGAAATTAAGGTCTCCAGTCCACCTGAACTTGCTAACATTGTGGCAAACAACTAGAAAAAAAAAAATCAGTCAAGAACTTGGTCCATTTTTTAAAAAGACAAAACAAAAAACCCCTGCCTATTAAATGTTGAACAAATGGTAGCCTTTTGAAACTACTGCTTAGTCTGAGACCTTAGATTTACACAAAAAACTAGAAACAAGTGTGGAAAAACATGCTATCAGGTTGAGCAACAGAGATCTGAAGAATTTTGCATCCGTAGGAAAAAAATGAAACTTCAAAAGGAATTTATCAACCTGCAGGACATACCTATAAGATGTCATGTTTGGGAAGGAAAAGAAGATGATGCTACTTTGAATGACTGTGAAGCCAAGTCCCGCATAGCAATCAGAGATAAAGCACAATGTTTTTAAAATAATACTGTTGTATTTGCAAGAAGCAAAACTTTTCCGCAAAACCTGAAAACTTTTCCATATGTCCCCTGAAGGAACATAATACTCCAGGTGTATTTTGATTGTAAGTCTAGCCGGTCAAGCAGATACATGCTAATCAGCAAAGATCACAGTCTCCCCACAGATCCAAGTCCTGGTGTGTTCATGAAAGGAGCAGATGCTACCCAGCACACAGAGGTGACACTGCTGCAGCAGGGAAGAAAGGCTGTTTGAGCAGGAGGAGGAGAAGTACGAGTGAAGCATCCCCCATCAGAACTGTCTGGGAGATAACTGCAGCTAGTGACTGGATTATCACTTTGAACGTAAGGAAAATGCTTATTAACCATAAGCAGGGCACAGGTGCAGAGGGTTAATGTGATACCAGAGGTCTGACTAACAGTGTGGAAGGGAAAGTTTAGTCTTATGCAACGGAGAGATTAAAACCGTATGTTGTACACAGCGGGTGAGATAAAACAACAAGCAACATCTTGGAAAGTCAGAACAGTAGGTTTTAGCAGAAAACAGACTAGCTGTTACAGGCATGAAAATAATGCCCTAGGTGCAGCTGAGTGTTTCAGAAGAATAGCCTACGGAGATAGAAAGGGAAATGGAAACAGGAAAAGAGAGAAAAAAAAAGAAATGAAGTTATTTTAATAACAAGAAAGCTGAACCTCCAGGAACTAGAGAAATCATGTGGAATTACTGACAGAGTTTTATTACAGAAGTTACGTCCTCTGCAAGAAGGGGGTGTTTTGGCTGCATTTCACAGTACCTGGGCACGAAGAACCTTCCTGAGGCCAGGTGCAACGCCTTCTGTTGCTCTTAACCAGTGTGGAAGATCTCAGTTCTTGATCTACCTCCTTCCCAAAACTAACTAGGGATTGATACTGTTACTGCAGCCGCATCTCAGTGCCTGGATTGGAGGTTTATAGGCTGTGTCTATGCCAGGAGCTCTCTTGCAGTAACTGAAGAAGCGATTGCTGCTAGGCTCCTTGTGTTTCCACTGTGTTTAAGGAAGAGAGAATTAATCTAGATGTAAATATTTGTATCAAATACGAATACTAACATAAGCATACCATTTCATTATGCCAAAGCCTCATATTGATGGATATGGAAGAAAACCTCCTAAAACATTGTGTAGTTTTAAAGGACTATGACTACAATATAAGACATGAAGGATGTAAAATAAGAAAACCTCCATGCTCTGAAAAAAACACAGGAGGCTCTGACATGGAGGTGGGCAGGGTAGACATAGCACAGAATGAAGAGTACAGCCTCCAAAACAGTAAGAGACAAACTTAAGTACATTTTAGTGTGCCAAAACTACTAATCTGGTTTAGTATTATGCTGGATACGCCTTATATTTCTCCTACAGATTTCTGCACAGGAAATTAAAGTCTGTACTTACTGAATGGCTGTTACTTAACTGTAACTGTTAGGCTTCAGTTAAAGTCTCTTTCTTTAGTAAAAGAGTGCTAAAAAATAACAAGTCAATAAGCTGCTTGAGACACATGTGGTGAAGGATTGATTTGGAGGCCAACGATTGTTTCCTACTGATGGGAACAGCCTTTCTGCAAACTAAGTGCTTTTTTTTTTGTGTATAAATAACAATATATGGAAAGAGGAAATTCTTTAAAAGACACAGTAAGAGTAAACAGTGTATATAAGGGGACAGAGATGCAGGGAAGGGATAATCCCTGAGAGAAACTGATATACTAATGACAGAGAGAAAACAATAGGTGGGGGAGTAGAAAAGAAAAAGGATAGAGGCAGAAGGAAAAGCAGAGGGAAGAGCTGAAAAGAGAGACTGCAGCAGATGGAGTGGGATGAACACAATATAACAATACAAAAAGTGAAGAGGAAGGAAAATTAAGGAAAGAAAAAATCAAAAATAATAGAAAAGAAAAATAGAAAATGGAAGGCCATAATAAATGAAAAAAAATTGTAATGACTCATTCTAAAGGTGTGCAACAATTGAAGAATAAGTAGATTAAAAGTAAAAAAAATCTACAAATACTTTCTTTATATAGCATGTATCCTTTCTTCTGCAACCTTCCCAGGATAAGAGGGTTGCTGGTGTTTTGCGAAGTACAGGTGTCTTGAGCAGCTACACTGTCACCCAGTGGCAGACGTAGCCATCATTAGTGCTGTCCTGCTGGATGGGGCAAGGGTTATCGTAAGACCTTCTAACCTGGGTTTTTCTGCAAGTGCACCAAACTGTTCAGCTGCCATTTCATAAAGCAAAATTCATTTGCCAGAAAAAGGGTTAAATTTAATACAGCTGGACAGCTGAGCAGCTGCTTTCATGATTTAAATAAAAACAAGCTGAAATCCTTGCTGTCAGCTCAGTGATATATGACTTGTAATGGGATGTTTCCAACCTTTTCTTCCATATGGTCGCCTACGTTAGGTAATACACACGGCCTACAGTGCAACCAGCTTCCCAGAAAACATCTGGGTCCCATTCCTCCTCTGTTAGCTTCAGTGTTGCCTCCCACAAACACAGATGATTCATAGGACAACATCCCTTTGGTTAAGGATCAAATTAGGATGTTTCATTGATAATTTTATCATGCATCCCAACTGGAGTTATGGGAAAATGGAACTCATTCAAAAAATAATTTCTCCACACATATTTCCCCCCTCCTATCTGCAGTTGATAAAGTTAAGATTTCAGAAACAGATTTAATGACTGCTTAGGAATAATAAAACAAAACAAAAACTAGTCTATCTCCTGAGAGGAATGTATTTCCGCTTGACTTGATCTTCTCTCTCGCCTAATTTTAGAGTATTTCCCCCTTTAAAAATGTGTTTGCTGACAGGAAAATCATAACAGAATACTTATTTCTGGAAGCGGAAATCAAAACCAATTATTTCTTCTATTGATAAGAGATTAGGATCTGCTGTAAGAAAATTATTTCATGTTTTAAAAAATATACTGGAATAAAGAGGAAATGGACAGTCTGCCCTGGAGCTCACGCAGTGAGTGATACAGGCTGGCTGCTAGAGATCCTGTTAAGAATGAAGTTGGCAAATACTGGCCAGTCACTTCTCTAGATTAGGTCCCCCAAATATTAATCCAGTAGACCATTTAATTATCTGATTCTGAGAATTAAGGCCTTCGCGGGTATCCATTACTTCATTTTTTGTGGTCATGCTTTTGAACACGAATGTGGCAATGCCATAATTTATGCAGCAACTCACTGATTTGCACAGCTGGTTGCCCACACCAATCAGTGGTTTTGTGCAAATGCCTTTAAATCATCTTTTCCAAAACAGTTTAAATTCAACATGAGTTGCTTTGGCGGGATACATTACCCCAGAACTATTAGTTACAGAAAACAACAACAGCTGAGGTATGGCACTTTCTATCTATTCAGTTTTCAAAATGCTGTTTTCCCCCCTCACAATTTTGGTGACCGATAGAAAGTGGATTAGGGAGAAAATTTAATTAGTTGGGTATTATTACAAAATAAGACAGCAGTTTGAAAATGCATCTCCAGCATCATTTAATATTCAAGCTTAGTTCCAATATTTCAGATAAGTCAAAATAACATATAAGAATGCCCAACAAAAAATTAAGAACCTGTCAGAATGACTCTGCTCTTTTCTTTGGCACATATATATTTTGCCTGTGCGCCAACATAAAATTTAAAATGCTAAGGAGGGATCAGATTCTATTCCACTCTCCATCCCAGGTATAAAACAACATAAAGCATAAACCAGCAATATTCTCCCGGGGCAGATGCATACAAACACACTTGGAAGTTGTCTTTCAAGAATCGCCCAGCTACCTCAGGATAGTGCTGGGCCACTGACATTTAGATCACGACAATCTGCTAGCACCGCAGAGACTCTGGGTCACGATCCTGCCCGTAAGCAAACAGAGACTGACTACTATAAGGCAGAGTGGATGTAACTAGAGACAGGCCTCCGTAACCCCAGCCTTTCAAGACTTTCTAAATCATGCTGGGGCTGGCGGTGTTGGTCCCGGAGCAGACCAGAGTCAGTGCTAACAAAGACTTACAGCCACCCCGCTCCCAGCTGCCAGTTTTGTGGTGTGCTCAAAGGATATGCAGCACACATTCTCACCCAGTGCGTTACCGGGATTTACTGAAAGAAAAATCAAGGGCCGCCTTTGTTTCCGAAAGTATGGTTACTTTTTGGCGCAAAGATCTGCTAGTGCTTTCGGTTTACTGACACTTAGAAATTGCTGAACAGCTCAAATTGTGATCGGTTGTGCTATAAAATCTGCCATCTGACACCATGGGATGTTCTGGAGTGATAAATAAAAACTACATGAAAGAACAGACACAAGGTTTGTTAGAAAGTTGTTGCTTTTACTAGTAATTTGCTAAAGTCATTTTTCTCCCATCAAGTCACAATTTTTCTGTCAACTTAACATTCTGTTGACTTGTTGGCAAACTCATTCAAGAGCTTATACTCAGCAGCTCAACAAACGGCCTCAAAAGATATTGACTCAGAGGATACCTATTACAGACAAGTTCTTTTCAGAATTCCGATGAAGTGCATCAGAATTTTTCATGTTGTTTAGACTGCTGCAAGTTGCAGAATTCATGGCAGTCCTTTAGCTTTCAGTTTTGCAGAACGGTATTTCATGTTCTCTAACAGGTCATTTGCTATTGAAGACAAAATGTAATTTAAAACACTTAATCTTTTTTCTGCATGTGATGTCAATTTTTAGTTATTTTGGATAAATTTCTCACCTTAATAAAATACAAAATGTAAATTAATATAAGGGTTAATTTGAGTGTTCATTATAAAGTTCTAGCACTGACATATCAAAATGCATATTATCTACACCAGAAGTGACTTATCATGTGGAACATCAACATAATGCACAGAGGAATTCTATTCAGTGAATGTATCCTTCTGTGCATTAAATGTGAGTAAACTCCTGTACACTTTACCTGGAAAATGGAAGTGGCGGGAGTAGAAAGCAGTGTGATCATACTGTTAGCAGTGGAAGTACCCAAAAGAAACTCATTAGCTTTCAGAGTATGTGAGCTCATCCCTGGGTAAGGCACACATGCCCATTTCTGCACTGCTGATGCTTAGAACTGCACATCCCATAAAGTTCCATAGAGAGAAGGTGGCTGGACTGAGACAAAGAGGCTTGGGGTGAGAAGAAAGTGAAGCCACAGAAACAGTACCTCTTCTTTTTTTTTTTTTTTTTTTTTTTTTATGCTTAGAACTGCACATCCCGTAAAGTTCCATAGAAAGAAGGTGGCTGGACTGAGACAAAGAGGTTTGGGGTGAGAAGAAAGTGAAACCACAGAAACAGTACCTCTTATTTTTTTTTTTTTTTTCTTAAATAAGATTTGAGAGACTGAAAAAGTGTAGAGGACAAAGATGATACACACAAAATATCAGCTATCTGCTGAAAGCCAGAGATGCTTACGCTAAACTCCAATACATTTGCTGCCAAAGTCTCAGCTTCCTTTACACCTGCCTCAGTGACTAAAAGCTTTATGATGAGCCTCCTTCCATTTCATCTCACTTCTACTTTAAGAACCCGAGTAAGATAATATTAACCTAAACTTCATATAATGCCTACATTCAGAGTTAAATACTGTTTGGTACCTAAAGATATTGATATGGCATTTTTGCCCCCATAAAAAGGTTAGGGACTGCATTCAGCATTAAGTATGAAAACTAATGCCATCATCGAATTTCAAAAAGGTCTTTGTAACATGTTAAAATGGGATTAATTCTAGGCAGGTGATACATTTAGTTTTTAGCTTTCATTTCTCAGAACTGTTCCATTCTTTCGTTCCATTTTGTTCCCCCCTCTTTGTAACTTTCTGACATTATTACCAGGAATCAACCATGGCAGAAACTCAAAAAAAATATAGAATGATGCAACCATGAACAGTAAAAGCACAATTATGAACTTTTCTAGCAATACTTAACGCTAGAAAGCCAAGCCAATGGAATTGTGTATAGACCGCAAGAGCGTGCATTCAGGTAACTGAACGTGTATGAAACAAAAAGTATATAAAAAAAGACCTTTATTTTCCACATAGGGTGTGTCCAAGATACCGTATACACAGAACTTAGTTACAATTTCTAAGACTTTAACAAAGCATTATCAATGATACAATCATGACCTAACTTGAGTGAAAAAATACTCTCATGCGGCAGAAAGCTTTTCCATGAAGAAAAATATGTATCTGAAGGATGTTTGAAAGACCATTTAACTCAAAG
This sequence comes from Egretta garzetta, assembly GCF_000687185.1. Lineage (NCBI taxonomy): Eukaryota > Metazoa > Chordata > Aves > Pelecaniformes > Ardeidae > Egretta > Egretta garzetta. The sequence goes on from NW_009258218.1 coordinate 1,137,141, forward strand.
AGGAATGATAGGCATGCCTTTCTCAGAAATACACATACATCTGCAATTCTTTAAGATTCAGCTAGATGCACATAAGCACATGCAAAACTGTGAGCAGATGACAGATTTAGAGTGTAGGAAAGTAACCAGAAGGACCAGCAGCAAACTAGAGAAAATTCCCTTTCTCTCTTGTGAAAATTGATGTGTTCTACTGGGTGAAATCCTGAACTGACTCACGTCTGTAGTCCCATCCGCCTTAATGAGACAACTCAAAGAGGCAACAGGGGACTGAGATCTGCAGCTTCTGAGCACTCGTCTCAATTTCTTCTTATTGTACACCTAGGTAACCAAGTAGAGTGGAGAAATTTTTAAAAATTAAACTCCTAGAAAAATGAGTTCCAGCAACTTTTCTTCATCTGTTTAACAGACACTCTGGTGCAAGGGACCTAGAAAGGAACAGTTACCTAATCTGAAACATTTGATTCCTGCCTGAACTGATTATTGGGATATTCCCAGGCCATATTCCCTCATTTCTATTTCTTGAGATAATTATTTTCTTCACAAGAACTGATTTATTTTTTTTTTAAGGGCAAATAATTATTTAGGGTGATTTTTCTTGTCCCTAACAAAGTTCTTAGATTGAATATAGGTATTTTTTATTGCTTAAGAATTTTAGAGAGAACCTCAAATCACTATTAACCTCTGGACTTCCCACCCAGCCCTGAAAAGTAATTAATGAAAAGTCCAGGGCCACAGTAACTTCATTCTCCTACAAATTGTCCTCAAAGTCATATGTGCAGCCAGTTAAAAAGCATTAGTTCAAGACATGCTGGCCATATTCCCTTCTTTTTGATCACCGTACCTTCATTAACGGTGTAGAGGTTTTGAAGGTGGCCTTGAGTCATTTAACACTAGCCTACGGTTCAAGAAAATGTTTTTCACTCATGTTTTGTTTGTGCTGATGAAGTACAAAAGTTTTGAAGATCCCCTGAAAAATCAGGCTGAAGTTAATTAATCTGTTCTACTGAATTTCATCATGAAAACCTAATTATAGAAGAGGATCTTCATTTTTCTCCATCTTCCTTTTCTGTCTCTACATAGATATTTTCTTGCTGGACTCTTCAGCCCATAATATTGTAACAAAACCCCCAGAATATATTAATAAAACTTTTTTTTTCCTTAGCAAGGTTAAGCATAATGATGATTCTTACTTCAAGGAAAATAACAAAAAATTAAAATATTATCATAAAAATACTTTTCAATAATAATACCTGTTAATAATGCTAAACTATCTACCTAGCATACAATTTAATGACACATAGAAAGAGAATGTGTCCTGAAGCCCAGGAGTTCATAACACTGCTGGGTGGGGAGAACAGGACGGTTATAGGAGGGAACAAACCCTGGCGTGTAGGAGATAATGCATGTCCAGGGAGATGTGCAAGAGGATCTGGAAGCTTTCTTGAGGGTGGATAAAGGCTTCAGCAACAGGAAGGTCAGAAGGAAACAGCTGGCAAATAGGTGTGGAATAATATTCTTGAAGAAGGCTTATGTGAGGGATCCAGGTTTGAACTCAGGCTAGCTTGGGGAGTTTTGTTAATCAAGTTAGAAGTTAGGAACATAGTCCTGCCAGGAATATGATGCTTCAGTGATAGGAAGTGAACTTTTAGAATACATAAAGCCACGGGAATAAACATTACTCTGGTGCCTCACAGAACTTTAAAAATTGCAAGGTGTAGGCATAAACAAACAAAAAAATCTTGTAAAAGTTATTTTTACTTTTTAGGTAGTAGAGGTCTAATCTTCATAGACAATAATGGGAACTGGGATCCAAACACCTGAAGCCAAATACACCTTCAGATACTCTGCCAGAGTTGTCCAGGTTCCATTCATAAATACAGGCAAACAGAGGAGATATCCACCTAAGCTCCTCAACAGGAGACTTAGGCCTGCCTCTCAAAGATGTAGGAGCAAAGGAACCCTTACTATTTTCAACTCTGCCTAAAAATGTTATTCGTGTTAAATTAAAAATTAGAGGAGATTCCTGTACCTTCTGTATGCTCAATATGCCCCTTGAACCAGAGAGACAAGGAGTATAGCTTGGTGGCTTGACCACTCTGTTTAGCCCTCAGACCTTGAGTTCAATTTCTTTAGAGAGTATTGAATTTTTTGACACAAAAACAAATAAAAGCTTCAAAAAAAAAAAAAAAAAAAAAAAAAAAAAAAAACCCCAACAGTACAAGCGTCGCTAGAAGGTACTCTGGCCCTCTCCAGAATGGTGGAGGTCCTAACTTTAAAAGCATGGGCAATATCAGGCAGCAGAAAAGCATGGGTGAACTTGGAGCTTCCTTCCAAATCTTGGGCAGATTTGATAAGGGCATTACCACCATTTCCCTTTGCTTATGCTTTATGGGTTAAACCAGTGATGCAGTAGTCAATAAAAAAGGAGCTAAACTTACCTCTCTGGTGCACGTAAGATATGGGCAGACATGATATTGACCAAATTAGGAGAGCTGTAAATCAATTCCCTTATGATGGTAATTGTGCTCTGAACCTTGCTGAATTAGTATACCCCAGCAGAATAAGTGAGAAATACCTTTTCCGAGACTCCAACTGTAGTCTGAGCAGCAGAGCTGTATCTGAACTTGTCTGGTATGTATTTAGAAGCTGAAATTCTGGTGACTTAGGCCACCTCGCCAGCTGGCCCCCTCCTAGCTTTAGGGACAGATGGCCCCGAAGCATTAAGCATAGTGAAGGGCAGAGAGGCAAGATGAGTTTTGATATGATGCAGAAGTTGGATGTAGTTGCATGAAATGAGATGTCTGCCTCTCTGTGTATCTATCCCTGTCCATCTTTGAAATATTTCTAGTGATATTCTATACATAAACACATTTAAATACCTTTAGACATCTGGTAAAAATACCTTGTGAAAAGACAGTATGCTAACTTTAAGTTATCTTCTTTTAAGTGGAAAACAGAACCAGCCATTTAGAAAGTAGTGCTCCTTTTACAGATTACTCCAGCATCCAAAACCTACCACATGTGCATGCTTATCTGGATAGAAGTTAAGGGGATATCTTTCAAATACACTGTAGAGAAAACTGTCCAGAAAAACCAAAAAAAATCACCAAAATTCTTATGCTTAATTAAGCATAAGGACATACTGAAAATAAAATTTAAAAAAAAAATGTTCAAACATCTTATGGAAAGAAAATATTTCAATCAACTTTGAGTTGATTAAGTTTTGAAAACCACTCGAAAGTTTCATGTTTTAAAATGTGTAAGACTGGATGAAAAGGGACTATTTAAGTTTAAACCATACTAATTTCTGTAGCCCTGGGGTAATAATGAGGTTGGTAGTGCTTTTTAATTTTGAATGCAAAATTTATTGTAGAAGGCTAAATTTTGCATTCAATGCGCTAATAGTAAAAATAACATAAACTGTGTGACTGTAACATGGTGGAATTTGGCTCAGAATTTTAAGAAGAAACTCTCTCCTTAAGGCACTGTAAAGAATATCATATTTAAATAAGTTTAAGATGTTTTCAGTCTATTCTATTTTACTCAAGAAGACATTTTTTCTCTAAAAAAACATAAAGAAGAATTATGTTTAAATAAGTTTAAGATGTTATCCAGTCCATTCTTTTTTTCTTTAAAAAAAATATAATTCATCTGTCAATGAAGACAATTATAATGTTTCTCAAAGTTCCTGTCCACAGGAATAATGAAAATACCATTCCTAACACAACCTATCAAAAGAGAGAAAAATCCCCACATTCTACCATGACAGACAGACAAAATCGCCTTTAAAAATAAAATTAAAAGGAGGAAGCAATATGATAGCTTCACAGGTTTTGCTGACCATAATTAAATGCCAGATCAAATACAACTCATGCTTTTTTGATCTGCCATTTTCAGATACATAGTAGAATGACTCAGCAGAGTGCCACCTTTACTATTTTAAAAATTACAAAAACTATCATTAATGCCCTCCTCCACTTTCTCTCCCACACAATAATTTCTCTATAGCTTCTTTCTTAGTAGCTAATCATGATTTGAGATCGCAGAGTATTTTGTTACTCTGCCTAGAGTGAAAATCCAATTATCATTCCCTGTTTCATAGCTCATTGGAAGATTTAAAAAAAAACCAACAAAAACACACCAAAAAATCCCCAAAACCCAACCAAACACAAAACTAATTACAGACTAATATGAGATTTCCTCAGATAGAGAATGTTCTTAGCTACTCAATCGTTTTGTCGGTCATCTTATGTGTGATGCCTAGAGTTTACATATCTCAAGGCAATACCCCAGTACCTTTAATCTACAGCAATAAAATACATTTTAGAGCACAGGGGTGCCCTCTAAGGAGGGAAAAAAGAAGAAGAAGAAAAAAAAAAAAAAGACATTTTCTGTAGCTCCAAGGTTAAGTGTTTCCACTGAAAGCAGACTACCTGAACCCGCAGAGACCCCAGTCACCCACCATAGCTGCTAGCCTTAGCCACGTGAACTGAATAGGATATCAGCATAATCTCCAGCTCTTTCACCCCCATGTCTTTTTAAAAAGACCTTGGACATCCACAAACCATCCCTAATCTTCTGATCTGCACAGCGATTTTAGCCTTTATTCTCCATTTGCTTGCAAGATGCACTTGCTATGCAGCACTTTCACCTTTCGACGCACAACACAATCTGAGGTAACCCAAATCTGAAAAAATCCCCCAGATATTTTCACGTTTACCATAAATAGCATTTGTGATATTTCTTTCTCCTCACACCCCTGAGTTGGAAGAAAAGTTGTTTCCATAAAGCAGTAAGAAACTGTAATGG
>NW_009258218.1:1142003-1143292 GCF_000687185.1 Egretta garzetta
ACAAGAAGACTTCTCATCAAGCAGAAAAAATAGGACATCTTGAAGGAAACATTTTAGTGAAATCAGTCTAAATCCTACAGAACTGCTTTACTACGTGCATGCCTTGTATGTACATGCTTATTACATATTGATTCTGGGGCAGGGGGGAAACAAAGCAACTGATTACTTGTATTTTTTACCTGGGAGATGGAGTCAAGCTAGAGAGAAACTGTAAGAATTGATGGTAGTTGCATGCTGCCCTAGTTCGTGTAGGCACGATTTTTTTTTTTTTTTTTGGTGCCAAGATAATGAAGTGATCTAAGTGTTCCATCAATGCCATTTGACACGATAGCACAGTAACTCAGTGCCTGGGGACATCCTGGTGATTCTGAATAACTGTTGATGTAGAACGAGCATGTAAAGGCATTCTGAGAATTACACAGGAGAATACGTTTCAATGCATTAACATGCAGAAATCCTCGCTACAGAACTGAAGGGGTTTCTGAGGGAAGTTAGGGTGTCTGTAGCTCATAATTTCAGAAAGAATATGCTTGTCTCACCTTCAGATTAAGGGAGGATTTACAGGCATCTTTGTAAACCAGAATGAACAAGGTAATTCAAAGGTTTATATTAAAAAATTCACCATCGCAGCAGAGGTATGGAACCTTCTGCTGCACCACTAGAACTCTGGTCATTTGGAAACAGTTTGATAGACTGAATGATATATTAGAAAGAAACATGGATTTATTTCATGCTCCTGCAGTGCTGAAACAGAGAATGGTTTTGTTAAGTAGGTGATTTTTCTACTTTAAAAGCCCAGTTTCATACCAAAAAAGGACCCATTTATGAACTCAGTTATATAGTCACAGACTCATTTCCTGTCTTTATATTTCCAGTTTGCTTTCAAAGTTATTCCCTTCTGCAATTTGCCTTTTAAAGGAATAAACTGCTATTGAAATTGTGGGGGCAGAAAAAAAAAAAAGAAAAAAAATCACATTTCCTCCAATGCACTTGTGAATTTCATTATATGTGAAAAGCAGTTTTTAGCTGCAGAAGCCAATACTGCTTAGAGGAAGTCGAGTGGAGGGGCAGCTGGAGGTGAAAGGCTAGTCTATACTTTCCATGACCTGTCAAGCTGAAGCACACGCAGGCAATGTAGGCCACTTACAACAGAGTGAACCTAGAAAAGCTGGGAAGTTCTGCTGGTGTCAAGGGAAAAGCCTTGGAGAATAGCTGAAAATACTTGCAACAAATTGCCAAAGTCATTTGAGTTTGATTTATTTCTTGTTGTGTTGCAAAGTGGGTCAAGA
>NW_009258218.1:1143304-1186352 GCF_000687185.1 Egretta garzetta
CCTGTACATCTAATTACCTTTCTCGTTCCCTGAAAATGAACATGGATAGGGGTGTGAGGGAAGAGGAATGAAGTGGGGGGGACTGTTTTGTTTTTGTTTTTTTTAAGGTAGAAAAGTGTATCTAAACACCAAAACAGAGAATATATAGATGATAATTCAGAACTGGGATGGAAAAAACACACACACCCCAAACAAAAACAAACCAACCCCCATCTTTTTTGCAGAATGCTAAGCCTCAAAATTATTAAATTTTCAAAATATTTCTTTGGGAGAAAATTCACTGCTAAAGTATCAGACATTAAAGTATCAGACATGGAACTCCTCTGCTATCAGGACAGGCTAGGAGAGTTGGGGTTGTTCAGCCTGGAGAAGAGAAGGCTTTGGGGGCACCTTATTGAAGCCTTTCAGTGCTTAAAGGAGGCTTATAAGAAAGATGGAGAGAGAGTTTTGACTAAGGCCTGTAGTGACAGGACAAGGGGCAATGGTTTTAAATGGTAAGAGGGTAGATTTAGACCAGACGTAAGGAAAAAAATTTTTACAATGAGGTGGGTGAGACACTGAACCAGGTTGCCCAGAGAAGTTGTGGATGCCCCATCCCTGGAAGTGTTCAAGGTCAGCTTGAATGAGGCTCTGAGCAACCTGATCTAGTGGAAGATGTCCCTGCCCCTCGCAGGGGGGTTGGAATAAATGGTCTTTAAAGGTTCCCTTCAACCCAAACCAAGCAAAGTGACAGCATCCTAATTTTCCACTAATTCTTTCACGCTTTTGACTGACTGTGATACTTTATAATTGCAACATTATCTTTTATTACATTTCATTTGGAATAGGAGAATTAGGGTGGTATAAATTTATTTTTATTTTTTAATTTGGTGTGTTTTATAATGAACCTTTTTGTTTTCTGGATATTTTTCTAATTACTACCAAAAGTGTTTAAAGGCCAATTGACAACTTTTCCATTTTTTTTCCCCATTTTGTTTTTTCTCTGCATGAGAAAAGGACTAAGTAAAATACCTTGACAACCTTCAAATTTGCAAAGGCTACATCTTATCCTGCAGCTGGAATTTCATCGCATGACAATTTTTTTTGCAGTTACTTGCAAACAGTAAGTAAACAACTCAGAGCTGAAATCCTTTGTCTGCTCTGTATCATGATCTCTCTGTAGACAGCTCTACCTGAAAAAAACAATACAGCTTCTTCTGTGGTTAAGCCATAAGTATGAACATATTGCCTTTCTATGGCCTTGAAAGCCATTTCTCCCCCTGTACTCAGCCACACCTCAAATACTGGTGAGGCTGCACCTCAAATACTGTGTTCAGTTTTGGGCTCCTCACTACAAGAAAGACATTGAGGCTGGAGCATGTCCAGAGAGCAGCAACAAAGCTGATGAAGGCTCTAAAGCACAAGTCTTATGAGCAACTTAGGAGCAACTCTGGGAACTGGGGTTGTTTCGTATGGAAAAAAAGGATCCTCAGGGAAGACCTTACCACTATCTACAACTACCTGAAAGGAGGTTGTAGCAAGGTGGATGTTGGTCTCTTCTCCCAAGTAACAAGTGGTAGGACAAGAGGAAACAGCGTCAAGCCCCAAACGGGTTGTCAAGCATTGGAACAGGCTGCCCAGGGAAGTGGTGGAGTCACCATCCTTGGGCGTATTTAAAGGATGTGTAGCTGTGGAGCTTAGGGACATGGAATAGTGGTGGAGTTGGTAGTGTTAGGTTAATGGTTGGACTTGATATTAAAGGTCTTTTCCAACCTAAACAATTCTATAATTCTACATATAACATTAAGAAGAAATTCTCAAACATATATCTAAATAGGAACTCAGGTCTGCAAATCTCAGATTTCAACCTTATAACATCTTGGTAAGTTAATTTAAATATTGTCTGCAGAGCAAGTACAGAAACAAGCAGAGAAGAGACTTAACAATATATCTGTTTTCACAATGCCTCTTACTTAATTGTTTCAGCAGAGCTAGTTACATTGTGACAAACTTAATCCACAGATACTGATTCAGTAAATTATATTTGTGGAATAATTGGACCATTCCTACTTTGATTGATTATAGCTGGGTTATTAATGCTCAAGTGTATGGCTGCATATTATATGAAACTTTTTTTTCCACTCAGAATCAATGTTCAGGTGCCGAGAAAACTGATGGCACAGTGAAATAAAGGCTACTCCTTGTAAGCATCAGCATTTTGGAAAAGCTCAGGCTTGTTTTAGTAATTAAGATGAAATGTTTATAAAAGGTGGGAATGTCCACGGTTAAGCCAGCTCAACTGCTTCTTTGTTGACTTATCCCAAGAGTAGTGGAGTTAGGCTTGGGGAACTGCTTCATAATGCATTTAGTGATGTGCAAAAGATGCTAAGTGAAAATAGTATCAGATTCCAACCTCAGAGAAAAAGAAAATATGAGCCCTATACACACAAGAAAATAAAAAGCATGTATAAAAATCTTGAAAATAGGGCCAAAAGTGTCAGGTAATAGAGCAGCAACATGCTTTCGCAGATCTTTGACTACCAGAGTCTTGGCCTAGCTCCCAGCTTCAGAAGTTGGATCAAACCAATCTTCATTTTGCCAAAGCTGATGGAAGCTCTAAAAATGTAAATCTGAGCTACAGCATAGAAGTGAAAGAATATTTCTTGCCTTATACAACTTTTCAAAGCACATAAATTTTAAAATTAAATGCTGGGACTCTGCAAGATTTGGACTATGCAACAGCCAAAATAAGTTACAAAAATTAATGGAAATAGGGCAGTAAGCTTTTTCAGGATTATAATGTGATGCAAGCGTTAGGCAGAGTGATGACAAGTCTGCTGCTCCTCTAGATATCTGTATTTCATTTTTCTGTGCTCAAAAGTTGCACATAGTTATTCCATTTACAGAAATCAACAAATACTTGCATCTAGATTTTTGCTAAACAGAACATTTTGTCAACCTACCCCAGCATTAATTATCATTTCACAAATCTTCACAGCTAACTTGGCTTATGAACAAATATGTATTAAAAATATTAGGAAGGATGGGTTATAAATTGTTATCTCTTCAAAACTAGAGACAAACGATAAGGGTGTGCAACCTGAAACCTTGAGGTTTAAAAAAAATACTAGAATGTTTGGAGTAGAAATACAAAGTTGATGACTCACATTTACATGTGGCTTTAAGATGCAATACTGCCTGAAAAAAAATGGCATTGCTGGGCAAGTTTGACTCCATTGTAACTTTCTGGGTCAAGTTAGGGAAACAGTAAGAAATAAAGGAAGTCATACACAGGCATTTTGTTAGGAAGTGTGTATGTGAAGTAAGTGCGTGTGCCATATTGTGGTGACATGAACATTGTAGTTAATTCATACAGGGTACATCTACACTGGTTTGTACAATGGCAGTGGGTTTTATAAGAAAAAATGATACTTAGCTTAAACAATAATACCCATTACCTATGTCTGAGTTGGTAATTGAGACAAATTCAACAGGACAGATGTCCCACTGTGGAAAGATCCTTACATACACACCCCCCCATACCCCCCGTGCATGAAAATACTTGCATGTATTTCCCAGCATATAACACACATACCCTGCTTTATTTGGTGGTTTGAAACAGGAGAGTAATTTTAATAATATGTTCATGCAAATACTGCAACACACTGTTTGCCTGGTAGTATTCACATCAACAACTACGCTTATACCTAGCCTATTCCAACAACTTGCCAATGTGTTATGTTACAATACTGTGTCTTTTGTAAAATGATTTGGGATCTTTGGTTGGTTGACCAGTTTTCTTCTCTTTTATCTACTACTCATTAAGTTCTGTCCTGTCCCTGGACTGAGGAAAAGAGGATCTTCTAGCATGATGGGATGGTGAACCTTAACAGGCACTTAGGTATTACCGTAATGCAAACAATAACAACAGAGTGGTGCTGTTAAGTCAGTAAACTGACTTTACCTAATTATTCTTGTTATAGGAGCCAGTAATTTTTAGATGTGGGCTCAGCTGTGCTGGGTTTGGTTTCCCAGAAGTAATGTCAGCCTCCCACAATCCTTGTTTTTCTCCTTTTCCCCTTGTTTTCTCTGTGAATACCCAGTTAAGGAATGGAATCCTGGGTCATTCAAAACCTAACCCAAAACTCTCAATATGTTTGATAAGGTATTTAAAACAGAATAAGAAACTGAGCTACTCAGCACCTGATTGCATGAAGGGACAAACTAACCTGGAGACAGAACATATGAGAATGTAAGGTGACAAACTCAGCTGAACATTGATAAAGGGAAAAAAAATGAACTCTGCTCTCAGTTGATACAAATACTGAATTTCTCTTGCACCTAGAAAGATGCTAAGGTGCAAAGGATGCATTCACCAAGATGTTTTATTTGAGGTCAGTACACTCTAAACGCAAATCTCCTGGTCATCCCCACTTACTGAGCTTTGGTTGGTTCACATTCCAGCTCTGGAGTGTTACAACTGGATTCCTTTGGGGTGAAACACAACTGGACGATGCCCTCTGGCAGCACTCCTAATGCTTTCCAGCTGCTATTGGGCATTCAGTCCGCAGACCAGGCTACAGCCAGGCCAAAGCAAAACATGTACAGAGTAGAATATGAACCTCAGCAGCAACCAGTTTGCTCTAGAGATCAGTTCCTGTTGTGCTGCACTACTTTCTAGTGTAGACAGAGCTATATCACACAGACACCCAAGAACCCAGAAGGCTCATTAATTTTACTGAAGCCTCAAAACAAATAGGAAATGTTGTTTTCTGAAGCAAGTGAACAGAATAGCGAACAACACCTACTGGTTTTGGAGGAAAACCAAACACTTTTTTTTAAAAAGTGGAAGAAAGCATCTGATATGCTGAAACTTCTCAGTAATGGTTTGTTGTGGTTTTGGTTGGGGTGTTGGTGGTTTGGGGTTTTTTTTCATAATGCTAGTTTCATATCCCAACTTTTGGGAACAAAAAGGGTAAGCATGGAGTAAACAGAATAGACAGTGACATATCTTCTAGGAAATGCTTATGACATAAAACTACCTAGAAGTGGGATGTTGCTAACACATACTGGCAAAAAAAATCAGTCATGAATGGGAAGATTAGTAACAGAACTTCTAATGTGTTACCTCATTCATCCATGAAAGAGGAATATTCAGTGGTGAAAGCATAATTAATACCCTATTTCCTTTAGGATCAATAAACCCAAGAATAATAAGAAATACTGGTAACGTTGCCTTTCTACAGCTGAAAAAAATGGCAAAGGAGCTTATTTTCAGCTAGAGAAAATTATCACAACAGATGCAAACATTTTTAAACAGAATCATTCCATTTAAGTGTTATTATCTAGCATAGACATTGCAAAAAAAGGAACAAAAATAATGTTTATAATATTAAGTCAAGTTATATTAGGAAGTGTGAAATCATCTGCAACAGAAAAATATATATGTTTCTATGAAAATCCAGAAATAAAGACTTTGAGCATTTTATAAATCTTTGTTATGAATACTGGAATTATTTTAAAATATATCTTATAAAATATGGAATTAGCTTTTTTAATACATCACAAGTCTATTTAAATACACTGTGCAGTTCCTTTGCTGTTAGAATACTGAACATAACTAGTAGGATAAGTTATGGGTGATTCATGCCTTTTATTGGGAGTTTACATGAAAGATGATGGTAAACCATGCAGCAGAGATTCTGAACAAGGAGTGGTGAACATCTGTGCTGTTTCCTCTCTAAGAAAAAGAAAAGTTCATATCCCACCCAGGGAGAAGAAATGACCCTGATAAAGAATGTAAGTGATCTTGTTTGACCTGTGACGCAAGACTAGTGCTGACCTCTGCCGCCTAACCACAATGCATGTTTTTTGTTATAAGAGTGAGCAAGTGTGCATTGCTAAAAAGGAATTCAAGGAATATGAATGATGCTGAAAGTCAGAATGAAATATTGATTGTGGAAGTGAAAGTGTGTTTGTTCAGGTAAGTATGAAAGGCTAAATGGAGGAGGAAGAGGAAGAAACACAAGAAGAAAATGAAAATAAACATACGCATAACCAAGCCATTTCTATTCTAGAAACAAATAAAAGATTATGCCACTTCCTTGTCCCTCCTCAGACAAATATTGCTCTTAAAAACATACTAGAACTGCTAATTATAGACTTTAAAGCAATAAATAACTCAAATCTTGTCCCATATAATTATGAAAGTACCAAAATGTTAATCCAAATCTACTTGGGAATGCTATTTATCAGCATTCTATATTATTTATCTAACTCTTCTAATTACAAATCAAGTACTTCTAACTCAGCACGTGGAGAGCATGATTAATTGTTCTCATCCAGAAACCACCAATTCCACTTTTTCTTTAAAAAAAGCAAACACTCTTATCTGACAATAGCTGGATGCATAAATATTTCTAATATTGGTATAAATACAACACACTGTTTCTGAAAAATGAGCACATGAGACATTTTAATTGTCAGCCATCCCACGTGGTAACATTAAAGTAAAATAAAATACAGTTGGCTGCTTAATGACAATGTCTGCTATCTACAGTACAGGAAACAGCATGCTTAATATCCAGTCCTTATAAACATATCGTTTGTGTAGGGCTTTTGTTAAATATGATTAATGCCATAGATGAAAAGCTGAAGTCAAATTTAATCCACGCAATCTAAAAGCACAAATCAATGTGCTTCTTTTCACATCCAAGAAGGAGGATAATTTATTAAGGGAACTCTGGAAGGAAAGGAATTTATCAAAGGAATTCACACCAGCTGAAAGTTTGGCTTCCAATTTTAAAAGTGACGAATAGAAAAATTAGAGAATGTAACAACAAATCTAATTATATTGCAGCTATTTTTTCTGGAACACTTTAATACTGAAATATAAGCACAAGACTAGCATCAAGCACAGAAGAACAGCACTGCCAGGTCTGATGTAAAAATTTGGGTAATATGTGAAGTGATTGGACAAAGGGAGTCTAACCTGTCAGCAGTCAATATGCAGTACATCTTTAAGCAACAGTAAGAATATGTTCGGTGGAGCTGGATGGCTCAAAAGACAGGAAATATAACAAGGAACTTTACATCTCTGGGTCACAGGTTCAAATGTAACCCAGGGTAGGATCCACAGTGCAATGCCTAAACTTTAGGCACCTGCTAAGAAATTATAACCCAGATGCTACTTACATACATAAATGCTTAAGACACCTTATACAGGGAAAATAAAGATACCCAAATGGAAGTCCAAGAGGCCTAGGACACCAAGAAAGGAACTGCAACCAGCAATCACAGAAATATACCTTTTGTCCCCAGAGAATAAGCACTTCAATTTATAGTGCAACTGAACACTTCTGGACCAAACCAACAATATATAGTATATAGTCCATCTCCAGGGTCAGGTATTCAAGCCTGTTTCCAAAGCTGAGCAAGATTCACTTTTTTAGAGAGTAGTCAGAGAAGCAAGTGGTGATGACTGTACAAAGCTTTTACAAAGCCACCCTACAAAAAATTAATCTATTATAAAGTGATGAGATAAATTGTTTAGGAAGATTACTTCCATTTTCTCCTTAGTCCAAGGGAGTTCACACCCACATCCATTCTTTTGCATTCTCCAACTGCCACACTAAAATCTATACTGAAAAAGGGAAAACCCTCTTTCACTCCTGCCAAAATTATACCTCTACACAGGAATAGAATAAGACTTAAGAAATGACAGAAAATGTCTACCAAAAAAGGTGAACATGACTCTACAGACCACTGGCTTGGGAAATCTCAAATCCAGTCCATGCTTTTGTTGCTTCTTATGCAACTTCAGCATGAAACTTTGCATTAAAAGGATGTTCACCAGGTAAAATAAAGTCTGCTGATTCAGTTACTATTCTGGAAGGTAGATGATGTATATTTGTCTCTTCAGAAAGAAAAAAGACTTGAACCTGATTTTTCTGCTTCCTGAACAACTTCAGTCTTTGCTAGCGCATTATACTTGAAGGGAGAGGGGAAAGTACTGACAGTGCATGCTATAACAAAACAACTGCTGCTTGGAGGGAGCTTGAACCTGTCAGTACCATGACATTATTCTGTAAAAGTATATTGGTATTGGAGTCCCCGTGGTAGAGACAGGGAAACTTTGACTTGGTGCCCACCAGACTTATGCACGTTCAGATTGCAGCAATGTTGAGCAAGCAAAACAGCTGGAGTCTGGGTACTTCCAGTGTAAGGAAGAATTTTTAATGACAATTTTGGTCTTAGCTGCTTCAGATAGTCTCTTTTGAGCTTGAAAATCCTTTAGCTACCAGTGTAATCTAGCTATCAATCACCAGTGTCTGGAATCACTGCTAGTTGATGGAATATTGGCATTTCAAGAGGTGAACACAATTGTATTTGCAAAAAAATCTCCATCAGCTGGCATCTCTTCTTCCAAAACAGATTCTAAGCAGTGAACATAGAAAGAAAAGAATACTTTCATCTGGCCAGAAATAAGGCACATTGGCCAACTTAACAATGTTGTTTAAGCTACAGTTATTTCAGTGTCATCATCCAGTAGGCAGTCCAACCACAAATATGCACATGCTAAAAGAAAGGTGTGTAAATACCTCCATCGTATTTGATGAATTTCCTTACACCTTTGCTGTGTAAATGAATATTTTGACTACTATGGTGTTTATGCAGTATTAAAATATGGAAGTATAATAAATTAATACCACCTGTTACAAATCAGAAATTCTAGTCAGTAGACTGGTTTCAGAAAAAAAAAAATCAAGTTAAGGAATATACTTTTAGTTCTCAGATTTTGCAGGTGCTGATAATTGAAGGATTAAAACTTCATCAGCAATTACAAATGAGTATTATGAAATTTATATGGATGGCTGATTTGTGAGCACATTTAAATTCTCAGATGGCCAAGTAACATTAGTTGTTCCCTCACAATAAATATCCTACTTCTTTTTTCAGCTATCTACAAATCACTGAACAAGCACAAGAATACAGGAATAAATTTTCAGAAGTTAGCATCCTGCAAAATTTTCCCCTTTTTGAAGTCACAGACTTCAGAAGTAGACTAGGAACTACATTGACATTGCACAATTGCACAGCAGGTACTAATAAACTTTTTAAAGTGTTGAATTTTTCTAATAAATACCAAAAGAAATGCAAAGGTATGTTGTTATCGTTATGTTACCTACGAGCTTCATCTTGTAGGAATCATAGCCCGTGAATAACATCCTTTTCTCTTTATGAATCTCAATGAAGACTGGTTGCTCATATTAACCCTATCCTGTTACTTTTCCAGCAAAATCCTGCCAGTGGATTTATTCCTCTAGTGAATCTGGAAATGTTTCTTAGTAATACTGCTTTGTAGCTCTGTATGTTCTCTCAATAAGATACCTTCCATAGCCTTCGTAATAACTTGGTATGCTATCTTTCCCAGTGAATAACTATTTCCTGTCATCTTATTTGTATAGCAGAAGCAGTGGTCCACCACTTAAAATTAATCACAGTGTTCTTACTCTGCAAAAGAATGTATTACTAATAGAAAAACAAGACACTTGAAGAGTTTCTTCTGATTTTATCAATTTCACCATCACTCAAACTTCAAAAAAAAGCAACGTGTATTTTTACATCATATTTTATAGAACATTAACTCTTCTGCCCTAGGAACTTGCACAGACACCTTATGCCTGATCTCCAACAATTGCAGTCAAAACTCTTGACATGTCCTGAGGTTGAATCCATTAAAGTGTAAAGGCTCTGACATTTTGGAGCATTCTCTTTATGTTACATTGACAAATGGAGGGGTTTTGTGTTTCATTGGTTAAGAGGGAGTCAGGTTTTAGTTATTTGAACCTGGGGTAACTCCATTCATGGATCAAAAAAGACCTCTTGGGGTTTCCAAAGTCTTAATTATTTTAGAGCTACAAGGCATGATTTGGTAGAGATTTGGGTAATGGGAAACATATTCTTCTGGGATCACTTCACTTTGGGGAGCTTTCCAGCTGTGAAACAGGCTCTCAAACTTAAAAGCTCTCCAAAGCTCTACCTGGCCCCAGGCCCGAATTTCCCTGTAACAAAAGTTGACTCGTAGAAGAACTAGTGTAATACATGCAACCAAAAAACTGCAACATTAAAGAATTGGTAAGATTTATGATTACACTAGAAGTTGTTAAAGTGTTTTTAAAAGGTCAGCTTTTCACATTTAGAATCAGAAGAATGTTCATTTTTATATATTCACCACATACCTAATTCCACATGCAAAAGTGACAGCTATTTTATTACACAGGGTATATAAGGAGGTTTGCACATGACAGTGTTAGCTTATTAAAATAAAGTGAAGGTTCCATTTGTTATCATTCCAAATGATAAATATCATGACTCTTTTTACTTTAGAATCAGTTTTCTGGAAAACTATTTCTATGGTGATGGCTCGTTTATTACTTAATGTAAACATAAATAATAAATCAATTGACATCTCTGGGTGTCTGACATTACTTTGCAATTTTTAAACAAAATGTATCCCTTTCAAGGCATAGTTATCAACAAAACATATCTAAGACAGGCTACTGTTAAGCCCATTAATAGTGTTTCTACCTTGTGTGCACATGCAATGGTAAATAAGAGCTCTCCCATGCAGTGTGGGATCTGAATAAGGTGTGATTTTCATTCAGAATTGTTTAAATTGAAAACTGTTCAATTGCTATCAGTATGATGAACAGTAAGCGGCTTTTGAAAAATCTAAAACCTGGAATTTTATAGGCTCAAATCTGTTTAAAAGTGCCCAGAAAACTTCACGTGCCAGAACAGATCTTCAGCATAAAGTTCAGTTTGTGCTCCCATATGATGTTTTCTTACACAGGCCAAACTGAGAATGTCTTCTTAACATGAAGGGACTGATGGAATTATGTATGCCATTAAAGAAAGCCATTAAGCTTGAGGAAATTACACATGCAACCACCAAAATTCCCTACCATATCAAAACATCAGAAAAGCATGCCATGAGAAAAAAAAAAAAATTCTGCTGAAGTATAGGGAAAAACTCTTTCATGTTTATGGGCTCCATTTGAAGTCTGGAGCCCACATATCTCGCGTATTTAAGAAAAAAGAACCATAGATCGACAGTCTTTCAGTGTCTCTATGGTCTTTCCTCCAGTCCTCACCTACAAAAGTCTCATACATCCTCTGTTCTACTCTGAAACAATGATGCTTTTCTGGAAAGTTCCTTGGGACAATGATTATTAAAGTTTCAATTCTACACTACGTATGACTTTGAATAACATGCCTAAGCATGTATTCTCCTTTGATTCTGTCCTGACCCCTCTTTTTCCTTAGATATGACTCTTCCTTACATGAAAAATTCTTCACGCCTCTAAGAAAGCACTCCAATTGCCTAACTGAACAGTAACACAAATACTGTCACCTCTCTGTTATATACAATAATGTTGGGCATCTGGGATATCACCTGGAACAGAAAAATGCAGAGGAGCAGAAGACAGACACAAGCTCACGTTCGGTCAGTCCACGTGAAACCTGGTCTGTCCTGAGCCACAACAAAAAAAGATTTCTTTGTTTTACCACTTTTCTCCAGAAAGCATAGTGCTTTTAGACTGTAATTCGCCAAGACCAATGCTTAGGGAGGAGACAGGTTTATTGGTGTAGTCAAAAATTGGGATGTGAGCTGTCCCCTTGTGAAAGAATAGGGCAACAGCCCAAATTACAAGTGTTCCTGGAATCGGTAGCATTAAGGAGTGTTACTGGCAGCTGTGGGAATGCTGCTCCTCTGCACCCCCAGCTCCACTGGACTGGGGATGTGGGCAGGGAGACCTCAGATGGCCATGTGCGCAATTCACTGTGCAACCCACATCTCACTGGGTTTATTAGTTTATTCTCCTTTCTGATCAAAAAAAACTGCTAGCCTGTTTGCAGACAAAAACTTTGTAGAAAAAGTATAATCGTGTTTGTCAAGTGCCAGGACTGAGCCAATAATCCAGGTTGCAGGCATCAAGCTGTTGTACATCTACAACCTACATAAGCTGCCATGGATAACTCAAAGCAGACTGCAATGATAAGTATTGGTAATAAAACCAAAATCTCAAAACAGTAATGTGGAGTTGCCTAATATAATTTTCAGAGGAAGATTCTGTTTACTTATTTATTTTTGAACAAGCATACCTTTAGACACTAGGAATAAGTGAAATTGGAATTTCTTTTCAGAAGGGAGGAAAGTCTAGAATTGACTTGAATGTCTTTGATAAATATGAGACAGAGCTTAAAAAAAAAGTGCAGCACTTGAAAGTGGTGTCATTTTCTTTCAAGGGTTTTCTTTATATACTAGCACTGCCTGATGCGTATGTGTGGACTGAATGAAATAGACCACACCGGACAAGCAACGCATGCAAAGTGATATAAAAATATTTGTAACTTTGGAAGCAATTTACCTGACAAATTGCCAGGTTTCTTTTTGTTCTGTTCTTTGCTTAAGATTATTAAGAAGGAAGTACTTAGTAAAATCAGAAACTCTGTCTAGCTTAGTATCCGATTTATAGCAGTGGCCAAAAGCTAATACCTAGGGAAGAGTGTTAGCACAGGGCAAGCATGCAGTGATATCTTTCCAGAACACCCTCCCAGCCTCCAGTGATTTCCAATTCACAAACTAAAGGAAAACACTTATCTGAAAGATGATTACGCACAGTGTCTATCGCTAGAGGCAATGGCTCTTACTCAGTGCATCAGCTAAATAGTCTGAATTCTAAAAATTATCTTCATTCAGTAAAAATTAGTATGTTAACAGAACTGTGATTTCAGTGGCTGCAACTGCACTGCTCCAAGCATGAACTGTCTGCACTGTCACAGGGCATTCTTTATATCTTTATTTACATTCTTCTGAAAGGTTCGCTGCCTGCAGGGTGGGTAGGTCTGACAAGGAGCCTGAAAGCTGCACAGAAAACAGATGCAGTCCCTGGGAGCATTCGCACCAACTGCCAAGCGTGGCCCTGAAGCTGCTCCTTCACATAAGATGGGCTTGCCTGTCACATGGACAAAGGGCCTGCTAGGATGGACTCCAGCCTCACCAGAACTTCCATGCCCAAGTCCTACAGGTGAGACTGCACATAACGCAGGTTTTCTGTGGCCTGCCACCAAGGCAGCAGCAGAACTGGAGCATCAAGCAGTCACAGAGCATCTGCCCCTTGCTGCTCTTCACAGCCAGAGCCACTGCTGGGCCCCAGTCCTGTCAATGCATGGCATTATCCTAAGCCCTAGGCGTGCTCCTGTTCTATCTAGGCTTGCTGATGCTTAAGGAAAAAAAAAAAAAAAAAAAAATCTGCATTATCAAATTACTGGTCATAAGACTAACAAGTTCTTCGGACTCTATTTCCCAATGTCTTGCACTGACGTGTTTCAAGTATTCCCAAGGAATGGAGCTAGAAAGACAACTCCACAAAGTAATAGATTTCACCATGAATTAGATCTGCCAGGGCTGCTGGAAAGTCATCGTTCATGTTGACATTCGCAGCTTGTGCAAGGGAAGAGTATGGCTTGTGCTGCTGCTGGGCACTGCTCCTGGCCCTCCAGCAATGGACAGAGGCTCGCCAAAACAGATCCCAAGGAAAGGAAAAATGGACAAACTGCCCTTTTAGGTACGAATAGCTAAAAATGTGTAACTTTTTGGACAACGACTGCTTCTGTGAAGGAGCACCTGCAAGTGAGTACTCCAAACTTTCCCAAGTTGAGGAGGGCTGGGCAGATTGGATCACTGGGCCCACAAACTTATTCCTTAACAAGTCACTAGAATTTAACATGCTAATTGAGAGAAGGGGAAAAGAACCACAACAACAAAACAACCCACCAAAACACTCCTGCTACTAAAACAAGAAAATAGCAGAGAAAGGAGGGGACTTTGCTGTCCCATCCACAGATAACCTTTTACTTGCCAAAGCTGCCCTGCCTTGATGTGACATTTCAAAGATACTTATTTCACACTGTATGAAATCCACACCTCAGTTTGAACCAGGCTTATTTCAGCTGCTGCAACTTCTTCACACAGAAAAGCCTGAAACTAATATACAGAGCTACCACCAGGACCTGACTGGTGTTTCGCCTTGGGCCACAAGCATCAGCTCCAAACCAGGCCAAGGCTACTGGCTTTATGTTCACAATCTGACAGACATTATCAGAGAACAGTACTCCCTCACCTTTAAAGATAGTCACTTTAAAACTTTCTCCTGGATTTTGTTTCATTTGTTATAGGAAGGAGGCAGAAGAGTCAGCTTACACCTTCTGAAGGACTTCCTCCCATCACAGAGGAATCTTACAGAATACTGCTCCCTAACACTGCCATGCTGTATGATTGCTTTCCTCCCCTCACTTGAAAGAGTAGCAATTAAGTCATTTTACCTGATCCACAACACCTGTTGGAATGTAGTTCTGGGTAAAAAGTCTCTGTAATTCAGGTATTTGAAAACAGCTTTGTACCAAGAACATGTGGACAGCAAATTACATTATTCTGACAAAAATATTTTTCTGTGCTATTCATCATTCTGTACAGCTCTCTCTCTCATAAGCGCACACGTACAGACTCACTCACCCACAAGAGGTCCCATCCTCCTCCCAAGTGTAAGAAAATTTTCATTTAAATCATGTTTATAGGTGTGGTTATGCTGAACACTCACATATCTTAGGCATACAAGTGCTGCCAGTATACATGGCCACATATACCCTTTTTATAGTAAAAACTGCAAATCATCTTTTTCACTGAAATAAGTCATCACTTATCAGTTACATGTTGTAGTAAAAATCTATCTCTGTTCTCCCTCTGGGTAATTCTTTCAGAAGCAGCTGTAGCTTGGTAACTTGGGTTACGTTTGGTGAATCAGGTTTGGCTTTCATTTAGAGGTTCTTTTTTTTTTTTTATTCCATAATTTTATTTAAACAAACATTGCAAGCTTTCAGAGAGATTCAGTTGCAATAGGTGATCAAAGCTGTGGTTATTTAGGCTCCTTTTTACAGGATGGTTACAACCACATTAGCAACGGTTTTCATTCTTTTTTTTTTTCCCCCCATTATAACTGGATAACACTGTCCCAGTCATTACCGTGTGAGTGACCTCTGCCCCAGCCGTCTTGGCAGAACAGGCCAGTCCTTGCCCATCTAT
Organism: Egretta garzetta; assembly: GCF_000687185.1. Taxonomy (NCBI): domain Eukaryota; kingdom Metazoa; phylum Chordata; class Aves; order Pelecaniformes; family Ardeidae; genus Egretta; species Egretta garzetta. The sequence continues at coordinate 1,158,432 of NW_009258218.1, forward strand.
CATGTCAGGACACAATTTCAACCATCACGATGTACTTGCTAAGGTCATGCTGCACATAGATTTTCCTTTTTCTTTCTCCTCTTACCTGCTTCTGCATGACTTCCCTTTTCTCACCTAGATCTAAGAACTGTAATCTTCTGACCTATTCTGATGACTTTCTGAGACAATTGTAGGTCTGCTAACACAAAGAATGATTAAGTTTTGGTTTAGGAACTATTTTGGGATTTGAGCATAATGGATAAAGCACACCAGTGACAACCAATTATAAATCATGGACTCAAATGTGTGGGTGTGCTGGGATGAGACTGTGAAATGAAGGAAACTGTTCTGTGGCATTATGAAAACAAATGCTCACAGGAACATGATAATAGAAAAACAGCAATGTTTTTGTTGTAGACCTTAGGAAGTTATTGTACTTTCACTCCTTCTGATAAGCAAGCTGAGTTTTGCAGTCATAAATGTGTTCAAATAATAGTGACTTGAGTGAGACTTGTAGGATCTGATCCTTCAGGAATTACTCATGTACATAATGTTAATAACGTATGTAAACTTTTGCAGCACCAAAACCTCAGTTTGTACATTATGCACATCACATCATAAATTGTGTTATGCAAGCACCATTTCCAGTATTTTCACATCTTATTTTCTGTTAGCCTGTTAACATACATTTTTGTTGGTATCTAATACAGACACCATTAAAAAAAAAAAAAAAAGAAACAGACAGACATTAACTTGCAATGAAGTGTATGCAAGGGCTCCTAGGACTCTGCTGGGCTGCAATTTCCTTGGTTCAGTGTGGAAAATCTGGCTGGGTTAAAAAAAATTCATTTGGAAGTCAGCCTGAGAAGGTTTGGCAAAATTCCTGGTTTATAGAATTTCTGCTGCCTGCTGCTTGTGTTCCAGGTAGTGCAATGCTTCAGAATCTTAAAGACTTCTGCTTTAGTAATTATTTTTACAGACTTCTTGATAATGCCAATTAATTGATTCTCATGTGGTTTAGTTCTTACTGCTTATAGTATGTCATTCAAGATTAAGTTCAAAATCAGATGGCAATGGAGCTGCTCTGATTAATATTTTATTTAGTTTACTCCATATATTTAATTTATGGGTAATGTTAAAAAAGAAAGAAAAGAATTACCTGCAAAGGTTTGGAACACATGAAAATCTGCTGCCTTTGCTCAAGGAGACTAGAAAAATATTCAATGTGATACCAAATCTTTATAAAAGTCTGCATTTCCATTTTGAGTCAATTTTACTTATAAGACTTGACAAGACCAAGCTGATATTATTGAAAACCATATCCAACATCTCGGCTGCTTACTAATGCATTTTATTGAGTATGAGATTTTCTGTGAGCAACTGGCAAAATTCATAATATGAGTCTTGGTAATAATGCAAAATTGTAACTATCATGACATTTTTTGGGGGAAAAAAAATTAAGCAGTAGCTAGCTTGTCCTTTAAGCTTTTTTACTACTATATGATTTCTTGATACAGAAAGTGTAAAAACAGGAAGAAGGAATGATCCTCTGTATTTGGTTATTACTTTCTGGAGAACACAATGAGAATATCAAAACATAGTTTCACAACTGGGGTCACAGTGACCATGAAATATTACCCATGATGACTGGGCTAGGAAGAAGGACTAAGAAAGAAATAAAAAAACCCCAAACTTCACTTCAGCAATTAACTTTTCAATAAACTTACAGAATTGTTTGTAAGTTTTCAAGGAAAATTTAATCTAAGGTGAAAAGGAGTTAAGGAGAGTTCATAATACCTTAAAAAACAATATCAAGGAAGTAAATGTTAAAAAAACCAACCAAACAAACAACAGACCAATATAAAAAAACTCATTATGAAGAAAGAATATTAAGATGTAAGTTGCCCTAAATCATGAACTTTTCCCAATTCCAAACACAAGATAGAATGGACAGGAAATATTTGAAACAGACTGTAACAAAAGGTCAAATAAACTATTTGTAAAAAGATACATACGTATAAAAAATCCTCACAAATACATATGTAAAGCATAACAGCTAATTGTATGAAAACAAAACTGAATAAAACTATATCCACATTGTAAAGGACAAGAGATAGCAAGTATGATTCAGGCTTAGTAATTTTTTGAATTGCAAGAACAATGAGATACTGAAATACACTGGCTGGGGAATCACCACCACTGAAAGTCTTTGGAATAGGTTAGAAACACATTTGCCAGGACAGCTCTTGAGAAGTATTATTGACTCTGACCTGGGGAAGGCAGAAGGATTGAAGGCTTTTTCTGTGATTCTTCCAGCCCTACAATTCAGTGTCCATTTCTATTAATTCTATCAGTTTTGTGCCCTTCAGAGCCCAACCCATCACCTCACTTATCCTGTTTCTATGAACCTGTGGCTCTCCACCACGCTCCCCTCAGTATTACGCTAAGGGTAGACTTGATCCATCTCCTCAGTATCTGATATCCCTGTTGGTATGGTAGGGAAAACACTGGAGAAGGACATGGTTATACTGCAGTCAGGAGCTGGAGAGAATTGCAGGTGGGAGGGAAAAGAAGGAAGGAATTGAGTTTCTGTGTCAAGTGTGTAAAAGGGTAAAGAGGACACAAATACATGTGAAAAGCATTCACTGCTGTAGTATCACTGCATACAAAAGGGCAGTGCATGATGTCCGCTGATCAGTGTTTTTCTTTCTAAATAACTGATCAAAGGTTTTAATAAAAGTTGGATTTCTGCTAGAATAACTATGTCATACTGCTATAGGGGATGCAAGGGTTTTCTAAATTATTATCTTCCTGAAGGAAATGCTTGTTGCAGTTTATAAAATATCATCAATAAATACAGAGCTTGCTCACAAGAGCAAAAGCCATGTGCTGCCTGTGGAAACTCAAATGTATTAGCTTAGACACCAAAGCAATATTAGCACCGACCATGCCATGTTAACATGATATTCCGCCAAGATAATAATCCTGGTATTGTGTTGCGTTTCACATACCTGAAGTGTTGCTTAGTTTTTAATCCTTTTCAGAAAAAAATGGGTTGATTGCCAGACAATGGAATTTTAAAAGGCTGTAATATTTAGCTGAGGATTCATGGTCTGTGGGGACTTTTTTACTAAAAGGCAAGTAATAAAACAAACAAACAAACAAAAAATCCAATGAGTTGTGTAAAGTTTCTTATTTTGTTTAATATTTGCAATGCATTTTAGATGTCCTTGAATTCCTAGGAGTGCAGTTGGCCAAAATAGCAATTAATTTCTTGATTAATGTAGAAAGCAGTGTGAGGTTAGAGGGCAATCCCAAAGTTTCTTGCATATCCCTGACCCTACCTTTCATCTGCTGTGCACAGTGGTGGCCCAAATGCATTTTAGCCAAGGAAGACAGCCAAGGCCGAAACTGCCAAGTCCCCCTGTGGTAAAGCTACTAAACAGTCTAAACTCTGTCTAGCCCTGGAACAGCAGGGCCCTGGAAGCCAGCAGAATTTCTTGTCTTGCCTCGCCTTCCCTTACTCTGAGCTCTCTGAGGGGCATGGTAAATGTCTCAAGATGATCAGCCACCTAAAGATTTTGGAAGGCAGTCACAGAATCATTACTGTCACTATTTCCTAAACCATTTACAGCTTGACAACGGTCCTACAGTATCTATAACTCCACTTAAGTATGTGCAAACTCATAAAAGTTTCTTTTATATGGCTGTCATTGTTGACTTTAGGAAAAGGCTTTTATAATCTAATAATCTGAAGACCCTTCCAATAACAATGTCACAGCTTCTAACTCCATATGAAAGCTTCTTATAAGCAACATTTGAAATCTGAAGTACTTTAAATATCCATGTTCACCTGTGTACCTACCATAAACTTTACTGTAAACATGCTAGAAAATAAAAATTCACATTTCTGTCTGAAAAGTACGCTGTTTAGATACAAATGGCAAAGGCAGTAATAAGTTTTCACGTTTTTCTTTAAGTTATTTACTATTTCTCACTATTCTTGTGTGCTTTGAAAACCTTTTGGGGTACAATCGTATACAATCCTTATCCAAACTCAGGCATGCATTTTGTACTATCGTACAATAGCTACATCTGTCCATATTTTCCAGTTGTTCTGTGCTACTGTGAAAATCAGATAATCAATTTCCTAAAGAAATCAGGCTTTTTTTTCCTGAATCTGTCAGTAATTTCCAGCTGCTTTTTGTTTAAGTGTGATCACTGATGGCTGGTCTGTATTGAACACCTGTGCTTTCCACAGAACACAAATTACTGTACAACCAGCAGGTATCTGCTAGGAATTACCCATACCATTCTTGACTGCAAACATACAAAATCAAAATGGCAACTTTTCATGGAAAACTGGTATCTATAGTTCAAATAAAAAGAAGCTTGCAGTCCTCTAAATCCAGGCTAGCACTTCTTTCTTATTGTGTTTTGGTAAAAAAAATAATTATCAGATATTTTGCACAAGAATTTGAATGAGCTTTAACATCACACATCTTAAATTGTCAAATCCTTCTTGCTCAAGCAATCCCTGAACAGACCATAGTTTCTACATACACAAAAACCTTCTATGAATTTTTTTTCCATAAACTCTTCAAGTTTCTTCCTAAGCCTTTGTGAACTTTTTGTTTCTACAGAATCTTGTGAGAAGTTCCAAGGCCAAAACCACCTTTTTTTTCATGAACCACATGCTTTCACCTTTGTTTTGTTTGTTTGTTTCTATTCACCACATGACATATTAGCTTCAGTTGACGGTACACAGCCTGGTACTTTTTCATTTGTCTTCCCATGCAAGCAGTGCATTACATGCTGCATCACTGAAGCAGAGGTCTGTCGTGGAACCTGGCAACGCAAGCATGTATAAACTGCATATTTCTCATTGCCACATGAGCTAACACATGTTCCTCAGCTGTGGATTTCCTGTAACTCAAGAGGTTTCTAAAGTGACTTTTTAAGCTGAAAAAATTTGAGAAATTTATGGGGGAAAAAAAATTTAATTCTTTTTAAAATACTACCAATTACAATGCACCAAATATTACTTCAGGGCTTTTTCTTTTTCAGTTTACAATAATACCCATATTTTGCATCTCTGAAGACTAAATAACATTCCCCAGTAGACAAATATGCTATTAATATGTTACCATCTCCAGCTGATTTATTCTTGTTTCTGTTAGTTTTTATGTCCCATCACTAAACCCAAGCACACGGTTTAGTCTATACATCTATGCACCTATCAGCAGATTGGTTAAAGTTGATTAAGGGTGTATTCAGAGGGTCTCAGTATTTCAATACTCTGTTTACTAGGGTATTTTTAAGAAGCAAACCTAATATATAAAATAAAGGCTGAACTCTATTCCTGTCTAAATTTATGCTGTCTTTGTTGAACATACTGCAGCTGATAGCTACAGCACACAGCAGCTCTGTAGGAGTAACAGGTGAATTTTGAATTTTTAATTTTTTTTTTAAATACAAAAACGAGTTGTGTGTAGGACAATCCTTTTAAAAATCTAGAAGTATGAATCAAAAAGCCCAAATCAAGAATGCAATGACATTTTAATACTTAAGAATATTCCCTCTTGAACAGCACAAGATCAATATATCCATAATAATAAAAATAATGTTGGACAGGTGAGCCAGCCCTCAGTGGGTATTCAATAAGAAAGGAATGATGTCTAGCAGATTAAGGATTAGACAGGAACAGTAACAAGAAAAATAATGAACAATCATGAGACAAAATCACACAGGCAACTTAGAACATAAACTTATTATTAGTTCACCTGGAAACAAACAAACAAAAAAACCCCAGGACAGAATAGTTGGTGATTTCAGGCTCACTTCAAACAAAAAAATTGTTTGCATTTTTTAACAAAAGGAATCAAAATGTTTCTTTTACAAGACCCTAGAAAAATATTTAAATTTTAATGAGTATTTTTCCAGGATTTTGTTTTCTCAGTTATAATATCAGCAAAACAAACCTGTAGTGCCGAACAATATATCAAGAAACATCAATGCATCTGTAAGTGCTAGCAATTTGTAACCCCACTTCTATTTCTATATTTTTGATAGGCAAAACCAAACTCAAAAGACTTCAGAAGAAAGTCTAGAGGCAAGAAAAAGGATATGTGATGATCTGGCTTATCATTATGAAGAAAAATACTAATTCATTTTTTAATGCATTTCCTACAGTACATACTGTATACTATATTATTTGACATACAGCATGTTTGTGCATGTGTGTTACTATATATGTTCAACAAATATATGCATATTTTATTTTTATATATATGTGAAGACATAGATTATTCATTCTATTTCTATGTTTACGCCTGTGTTCTCTTACTTTCTCCATTTGTCTCTTTAAAAAAGCGGACAAAAGTGGAATTTCATGACAGATAACATTCTTTGGTATTCATTTCAGTAGGGAGCAAATAGCCATGAATGACCTTCTTGTCTTTACCTTTGATTTTTAAAACGTTTCTTGGCGCTTTAACAAATGGTTCACCACACTTCAGCTGAAGGGGAAGAAGATGTCAGTGACTTGATGGATGCTTTTTACTATGAGTAGAAAGAAGACATTTAGCACCATGTATTCTCATGATTTGTTTTATAGTCCTATTGAATACACAGAATAAACTGCTAAGAATATTGTTAAATCTTTCTGTTTGAAATCTCTAAGATTAAATTTTATGAAAAGACACATAGCATTTTACCTGAAAAGTTTATAATGAAGCAAATCTGAAAAGATTTTGCTCCTAAATCTTTATTGGAATTTACTTAGTCTTGGATAAAAGAATGCCTCAAAGTTTTGTGACAATGTTGAGAGTACACATTATCTTGCAACATAACTAAACTCAGCATCAACAACAAAAAAACAGTTATTGACAGAGCTTTCTATAAAGAACTGTCATTAAAGTTGTATGCACTAAATTAAAAAAAAAAAATCAAGTTTATAGTAATGACACAAGCTAATTGCTCCAAGACACATACATTTTGGGAGTACGAAAGAGGGACTTCAATTTGCTGTGGAAAGACCCTTTGGTAGTTGGAGGCATTTCCTTTATGTTAGATCCAAGCTTCATTTAACTTTTGATCCACTGTTGGGTCCCACATCCTTTTGCAACTAGCACATGCTAATGGGAGATGACAGACAGACTTACGTAAATCACTTGGGGCCAGCTGCAATAAAAGACTGTGATGCCTTAAATTGGATGCCACTTACTCAACAATCCCTCACAGAGATGTCTATGCAATTTTTTTTTCCTTTTTGAGCTGAAACTACATCTGCTTTTATGTCTTTTAGCATCAGTACATTTGAAATTTCTCATCTTTCTATAAAGTAACTCAGGAATTTCCAGAAAAAAAAAAAAAAAAGTAAAGGACTTCTGTGAAAGTGATGTGTTACTAGAATAAAAGATTGAGCTTTACAGTATTGTCAAACCAATATTAGTACGCAAAGTATACAAAAAAAGCCTTCTAGAATGGCCAGACACACAAGTGAAAATTGACCCATATTACTTTCCTATATAAGGAGTATTACATTCTCTGCTCCATTCCCTGCTTTTCTTACCAAAAAAATCTTTCCACAGGTGCTTTCTGCCCTCTTTGTAACTTGTTTAGTCAGTTCTATCTGTGCAAGGCAGGTGCAAACAGACATGAACGCTAGCAAACAGCAACAGTGACACAATGGCTACATGCAATTCATAAGAGAGACCATCAGGTACCATCATGTGTAAGTGGCACCTATGATGCTCTTTCACACCTACATTCTGTTTTCAGTTCACAGGACCCACAACAAGTTTGCAACCCAGTCCAAATGCAAGATTTAATCCATTAGTGAGCCTGGCAATTTCAAAGAAGGCCCCATTTCCAGAGGTAAAATACCCAAACCTACCCATTTTTACAGCTATATTGTCAAAGTAAGATAGGCACATAGCTACACACATCACAGTTTTGCCCTCACCCTTTTACATTCAGGAATATTCCTTCTTCACCACCCTTTGTGTCCTGCTGCTTGTGGAAAGTGAAAGCATTATCTTAGCTTGCCCTTCTGTGCTCTCCACTTTCTTCCTTCAACTCATCTCACAAGCACTATGATTTTATTGTTTCATTTCATTATTCATTTCCTGTTGGACTATAAACACTATCTTTCTCTTGGAATTCTTCTTCATACTTTTTTTTTTTTCCCCCTTGTTTCCTTTGCTGGCCTGTTCTAGTTCCCCACCCTCTTGTATTTGTCTCCTAATTGGGGCTAGCCTGAAAATTATTTTTGAAAGTGGCTCCTTCTACCCAAAAGATTTTTTTTCCCCTCAATATCCACTCTCTACTGGCCTCCCCCTCTTTTCTGTCCTTCCCAGCTACGTTTACTAAAGTTCAGCCAACCCTTCTGTTGCATTCAGTAGATTATGTCTTCTTAAATAGTCACATTGCAGGAGTGTTAGCATGTCTGTTCTCAGGTGAGTGGTCTAAGTAGAGGCAAATTCTTTAATTCCTCTGTTCTACCTTTTCAATTTGACAATCTGTTTCAATCTTTACAGCATGGACATAAACAGGGTACTTTTAGATTACAGGGATATTTTCCAAATTCTCCCACATTAACACAGAAATTTGTACTTTCAATATGCAGGATGTCCTAACCGTTACAGCGTCAAAACCATTATCATTCATTTTTTATTTGGCAAATTAATTTGCTAACCTGAAGTTCTGAATTTCCAATCTATAAAACAAACGGTGGCATAGAGATTTAGAGATAAAATAAGTGGGGAAAAATACCATTTGCTCTCCAAAAAACTGTATTTTCCACTTTGATCAGGAAAGCAAAAGGCATGAGACCTTTGTCTCCATGGCCTCACTGTAACTTTAGTTCAATGGGATTCCAAGGAATATGGGAAGACTTATTAATCCCCCAAGGCCTGTAAACTGGCTATTTTTCCCTTCTTCAGCCTCTCTTGTAGGCGGGGTTCTTCATTTTCTAAAATCCTCTTAAGAGCTGAGGCAGTGGAATTTTAGGCTTCAGATTTAATAAAGGAATTCTTTTCCCTTGGGTATGCAGCACTGAGAAGAGGTATAAGAAAGTTCAAATCCAAAATGAATAGAATCATTTCACATCTTTTTTTATTATTATTCCATTCAGGTGACTAGAGAGCACTGACAGTTAAGTCAATATCATGGTACCAATACAAAAATAAACGTATTTCAGATATCAAGGTGTATACTAGCTCACTAATGAGATTTTAATTTAAAATGACAATTTACTTCCATACTGCCAAAGTGTATTGAAAAGATTTATTTATACACCTAATGAACCATAACGTAGAGAGCTGTATGGGAGTACATTACTCTGTGGAGCTCCTATGAACTCCGCATCCCTATTTAATTTTTACTCTACTGAATGGTAATTAATTCTGGTCATCTAATTTGACAGCTTTCTGTCACGCAGCCATGTGTAATCTACAAAATACACAGAAAAACTACAACACTGAGATTCATACAACTCTACATGTAAAAAATTAAAGCAGAAAATATTCAAAACCTATCTGATTTATGGTTGAAAAGGCAACAATATGGAGTGGTTTTTTCCATGGACTTATGCCTAGATTAAACTGATTTGGACACATAAATGGCAGGGGCTTTATTAGGCACGTCCAAGAAAATGCAATACTTTAAAAGGCTCAAGTTCAGTGGCTATCATTCTGTGTTTGCAGTTTGCTCCACATGTAAAATTGCAAGCACAGCTAATTACCCAAAAGTAGCAAAAATCTTATTTGGCTATCTGGTTAATGCTTAGTCATTAGCTACTGGATTTTCAATATAAAATTTCCCCTCCTTAATATGTCTAGTGCCTATATAAATTATACCTCAAAGGAACTTGCAAAGCATCTATAGACCTTAACATGACATTTCACTCCAAAGACTCAGTAAATGTATACAGCTGCATTATTTCCTCTTCAGAAAATCTGGTCTGATTTATAAGATCATGGTGCACCTCCCTGCTCAAAGCTTCCATCAGATGGCTCCATCAGGGCAGGAAGCTTGAATTTGTCTCAGTGGTGATGTAAAATTTTTCAGTCTGGGAACGCTGATTTAACACCTCTGCTTGAGGCCACGATTCTCAGCATGAAAGGTCTGTGCCCCTGGGCTGTTATCTATGACTCTTTTCTGTCCTCCCAACATAAATTCAGCCATACGCCCCCCTCCTAGCAGCTAGTTTCCATTTCTAGTCTCATACAGAGATTCAAGGGTTTCTATGTAACGATGCTCTTTAATACTATTTGAACAATTCCCCAGTGATTTCCAGGACGAAGCATATTGTGTACCTGCTTCAGGGCTTCTCCCTCTCAGGCACAGCAAAGCATCTGCTGCATGGCCCAGGACAGGGCCTTCACAGAGGTCACAGATCTCTCCTTGCAAATTCTTAATGTATCTTTGGCTGAAAATCGTCCACTGAGCCATAACAGTGCCTGTTAACATATAATCCAGCACTTTATTTTGGGTAGCCTGGTCAGTTTACTATCTTACCACAGTCAACTTCTGCAGCTGAAGTGCAAATCAGGGTTTCAATAAGTGAAGGATTAGAAACAAGCCTTAAATTGTCTTTTTTTCTTTCCTCATGAGCTTGTAACCTATAACAACAAACAAGAGTTTACAGACAAGAGAGACAATTGCGACGTATTTTTGTAGCACATGCCTTAGGCCAGCAGTCATCTAATTTTTTTTTCTTTTTGGCTAGCCCTCTAACACACTGGTTCTTGTCTTTCAGGAGCCCTGAAAGAAACAGATCCTGAGAAAGGATTTAAGGGAGACATTAGTAAATAGTAACTTAAGAAATCAGTTCAATGAAAGGGAGGAGTAACCAGATAGAACGACAGTTAAACAATCAGGCCCAGGCTCGAGATCAACCTCCCTGATGAAACAGGAGGTGATGGGAGACTAATGCCATGCGGTCAGGGGCATGGAATAGGGGAGTGAGAATTTGCATGGACGGTCTGAAGATTAAGACAAGAAGTTTGAACTCACTAGGACTGGAGTAGGTAGAAGTTCAAGAAAAAGAGTGGGATGAGCACAAGTTATCTGGCAGGCATTATTATGTTGCAGTTTGTTCCCTTTGGGGGGAAAAAAAAAATCAGAATCTTTTTTTGAACTGGATCGGTGACTGGTTTGTGGGACTGCAAGTATGAAGGGCACATCAAGCTAATGATAAGAGTGTTTTTGTTCCTCTCACATTCTCCCTTTAGCCTTCTGAAAAATAAGTCTATCAACACGGCAGGAAATTAATACTAATGTATATCCACTTTCCAGCTGAAATATCTGCTGAATCCATGGGATTACAAACACCCTTGCTTTAATGCAGTACATTTGTAGGGGTAACCTTCATTATGACACATCTCAGTCCAGATTCACTAAAACTGGTTAGACACAGCCTACCTAAAGATGGAGCAGATAAATATGCTTCACGAGGCAGGGAGGATTCCTGTTAGAAATGAGTAAAGCAGAAATGATCGTAAGCACTAATGCAACTCCTAAAATAACAAAAAAATATTTCCTTGGATATTTCCACTCCACTACTCTAAAATGACTGGGAGTATCCAGGACCAGCCAGGGTCAGAACCTAGGTTCTACTGAGTTTAAGCACTATGCAGTCTCTAAGTCCGGTTAAATTTAGTTTATGTCTGAATTTGGAAATAACGGAGGCTAGGGGAATTTCACTTTCAGAGTTCTTTTCAGACTTGGCCCACTTAATCCTTTAATTGGATGTTGAACTTTCTAAGTATAAAACCAGAAACTGTGCATGCTTCTCATATAGGAACAGATGGGAAAAATAATGTGTGTGTAAAATTGATAAAAATCGTGGAACTTCACTTTAGAAAATAGTTTTAAAGTATAGAAAAGTGTTAGTAAAAAGTTTTGTTAATTTTTTTAGTAGCAAATAGAATCCAGAAATATAGTATTTTATGCTAACATGGATGATACAGGTGACAGTATTTAATGAGTTTCCCAATATTTATTTCAAAGTAGTGCTTTACAGCTTGAAATGAATACCGGTGCTGGCAGGTGTCAAGACTCAGTAGCAATTTACTTTCAGAGTAATGATGCAAATTACACACTTGAATTCTACAAAGAAAAGAACAGCAGTAAAATATGTAGTGACAGTACTATGAAGTTCGTAAGAAGTGTGATGGGTTGGCTTCCTGAAATATGTGGTTTACCCAGCACAACAAAATCTTTGTGACTAACACTGAATGCAGAGTGTACTTAAATTTAACCATGGGATTGAACATTGCAATAACTTAAAAGCTCACTGCGTTTCTTCCTATTTCCAGAGCCTAAATATTTTCCTCTGATTCAGCATCTCTACATTCTTTTTACTAAATTGAATGCTGAATAGGAAATCTTCCAACCCCAGCACAAGTTCACTCACTCCCAAAATGATACGGCAGAAATCAGTAAAACAGATAATGCCCTTAGTTATTTTACAGCAATATTGAGAAAAAGTTAAAGACTGATTTAAGAGTAAAAAGTAGTATCATTATTAATAGATTTTTTAATAGAAAACAAGAATTATTTGGATTTTTATTTTAAAAGTAATTATATAAATACTTGCTCTGAAAAAGTAGCAAGTCTATACAAGTTTTTTGCAATTTCTGAAAATGTGTTACTAACCCTAAACAAAAATAGAAACACAGATGTAATACAATTAAAATCCCATGGCAATTAGGTAAGATCAGTAAGTGATTTCAGACATATAAAATATTCTCCATAGACAGAGAGCATTTTCAGCATTTCAGACCAGTAAGGTAACTACTGTCTTGCGTAAAAGCTCAGGTTAGTGGAAAGGAAAATATAGACTAAAATCCAGCAAAGATTTAAAACACATGCTTAACTTCATGCACCTAAATAGTCCCATTAAGGTGAAGTTAAGCATGTGTGCATGTCTTTGTAGGATCATACTCAAGTGATATCCCTTTGATGAATGTGTCTTCCTGTGTTAGCAGGGAATGGTGTTTGATCAGGCCAGCATGGGGCTAAGCGCCCTTTATCTTTCACCTCTCCATTTAGAGGACCCTACTATGTTGGTGGGGGTGAGGATGATGATGAGAGAAGCTGCATCCAGCCCTGAAGGTATACAATTCAAATTCTGGTTATTTTAAGAAGAGGAGCCTCTAACACAGCTGAAGCAGAAGGTCTTCTTGTAGGATTTGTATCCTGCGGGTTCCTGAGCTGCTCTGGGGTACAGACAAATTCCTGATCAATTTATTTTTTTTTAATAAGTTATATCTAGTGATTACTATGGAAGTAGCTCTGCCCATTTCCAGATTAATCTTGTTGTGCTAAGAATATACCAATCATTTTATTTTCCAATCCACTCCAAGGATGATAAGAGGCCCATTTGTGCATATACCCATACAATTTTTTTTGCAGTTTGGATCTTAATTGCATCAACAGTGATTGCAGAATAGATGCCTAATATATCACACCAAACAACACGAGCCTAAGCTGAGCTCTAAGCATACATTCCTGGCTTAAAGTTTCTTCAGGCATGTTCACTACAGTAAGACGAGTAGAACCATCTTCCTGACAGAGGTGTGCCACAACAGACAATGCAGTTTTTTGCAGAATAAAAAGGAGAATGTAGGGAACCATGTTTCCTTCAACAGTGTAACTTTCAATTGCTTAAGGCCTTTCATAGCATAATTCTAGAGGCTCTTTACAAACACAGTAATCATACCAATAAACACATTATAATGTAGGCATTCTTGGATGCATTTTCCACTCAGCTAAACCAACACAAAGAAAGATTCTGTCATTTGCCTAAGCAGTCACTAACTTAGTAATAGGCAGGAATGGATCCTCCAAGTTCCTATTCTCATATTAGAGGTAGTTAAAGAGGTTGGATTTTTTTCCCCACCATTTTTATTGAAAATATATTTTGTTACACTTCTTTCAAACAGAAGTTTATAACTACATATAACTACTGCATTATGGACTGCCCTAGAAAGACATGTAACTTGACTGTATATGCCACAAGGACATAACCACACATGCTTCCTAAAATGAAAAAGAATTCCAAACATATGATGTATATCAGGAGAGAATAAAAGAGAGAATTTAACAAAAGGACAAAAGGAATCCACCATAGATCTTTTGGTGAAGAAAACCAATGGAGGATTATTGATGGCCGCAAATATTCAGTGGCTGTGAAAAATGTTGTCAGAAGCTAAATTGGTCCAGAATAGGAACAGAATAGAAAGCTGAGAAGTTGTGTGAAAAAAATATTTCTTATTCTTTTCCTAAAATGCTATTTTAATAGTCCATATATTGCTCTAAAAAAAAGTGGATTTGGATGCATTTAAATAAGGAATTGTATTAAAACTAACAACTGACTCATTATACATCAGTTAAATTGTGGCATCCCTGAATGATGGTTTGTGATGGCTTTGCATATTCCTAACCTGTACAGCTAACACCCCTTCCAGTTTTTATTGTCACCTCGTTATTCCCATTCTTCCTTCGTGATGTTATGGTGACTAAAAAAAAGGTAACTAGAAAATAGCAGCCTTTTATACTTCAATCCCCTGACTTCCCCTGGGGGAGTGGATTACTGCATCATAATACTGGTATCTGTTAGTTAATGCTGTGGGCTTCACTCAACTTCAAAGCACAGATATTAAAGGCTCGTTTTCCACTACAAGGCAGGTGTATTTTTATTAGCTCTTTTTCAAAATTGCTATGACTTCACTTGTGGATATCCCGCCAACAGCCATTATTGAAAGCTGGACTATAATTGCTAAGGAACATGCAATGTCTGAAGCACTAAACCAGTGTTACTGCAATCCTCCAACAATTGACTGAAACCAAGTGTTACATCATTAAAGCTGAATTACAACACACCCATGGCGTGTTTTCCATGTGTGCTATTTTAAACAATAGTAGAGAAAAACCTGGCTATAAATTCACAGATCCCCAATTTGTTCAAAATTCGTGAACAATAAGGGCTGTCTGACAGGCTCTGTTGGCTCTATGTTAGTCAGAAATGTCACGCACCATAATTAAAACCTCTGTTTGGCTTTTATTGGAGATGGAAATGCTAGCTTTAGTTATAAATTTAAACAACCTGTCACAAGGGGAGACTCCACATTTGTATAGTTTAGGAAAGCTTAGCAATTGTAATTGCTCCAGGAAAGACAAATAAACTAATGGAAACTGTTCTATTTTTTAATTGGCTTTGCATCGGAAAAAAATAAGCTAATGTGGTTATGGTATAGCTTTCATCTGGTTCCAAATGAGTTCTTTGCTTTGGTAGATAAAGTTAGTGCACCAGTGCTTTCCATTGCTCTTGCTTCATTTTCACACAGAAACTAACTGAAGACTACGGTCATCACAGCTTCTAGGTTAAGAGAAGATGCCATTGACAAGTGGCAACAAAATACCATCAGTCTTCCAGAAAAATGTTTAGTTTGATTCAGCACAGTTTGCCTTGACATTGTCCAAGTGGAAATATTTTGCCGTCACACTGGTATGCAGAGGCTATTATAGTTTAAGCAAATCCTGCAATTTTTCTACTCAGCTTCAGAAATTTTATGGTGCCCAGATTCCAGTGGAAAATATTTGATCACTCATATGCTTGGATAGAAATTTGTCACCTGGAATAGAAATCAGGGTAAACCTGCCAGCATCCTTATGCAGACAGGCTCTGCAAATATATACTAGGCAAGATCTCTGCCAAATAACTTGTGTCTGGCCAATACCACCTTTCAAATAGTCTGTGAATACCAGTTGCCAATAAAGATTCATTATACCATGTATAGGTAAATATTATTTTAGCTTTTGCATCTACAGTTTTAAGCTTACACAGTAGCAATTCATTTGCTCTCCACATATTACCTGTCTGCAAGTTTCTGTGCAGTAGCCAATCACAATATTCACACTTCTCAGTAGCACCTAAACAATATTCTTCTTTTACTTAAAATAGATCACTGTCAGAAGCAAACATTTCCAAGTTACATTTTTCACTAACACACAAAGTACGTACTATGGCTATTTTAAATAGTAATATCACACGCAAAACTTCACAGTAGATGTTATAATCATCTAATCCGTTTCCTGCTGCACTGCTTTTCAAGAACCTAATCATTTCAGCTGGGTTCTATAATCTATTTAAATGTAAGTCAATGTATAATGTCTTCTACTTCTGAAAATGTATGCATACATTAAATTAATGCAAAAAATAATACTATCTCTATATTTCTCATAGTGAAACTTTAGAGCCATTCCCTCAGGCATGGTAGACTCCCCAGAATAGTCCCAAATCATGCACTGGGATACAGTTGTTAAAAAAATAAAAACATTTTAGAAGGGAGCGTGTAGTACTTTCACGATAAATATTTGCCTATACAACTTCATTCTCTTGCTTAGAAAAAGCCCACCAACTCAGATCATCTCACCTCAGAATGCTATTTACTTTTTCAAACTTGCACCAAACTTCTTGTTATGAAACTTTTGAAGCAGTTGTTGTGTTGATTTAATTTTCACTTTAATTTTACTATTTTTACTTATTAGAAGAATACATGAGAACAATCCAGTGAATATCTAATAACATTTGATTCTTAAAAACATGACAGCAATACCATTTAGCAATATTTTTTTTTCCATAACATCTTCCCATTTACTTGACAAATCAGGTTGCTTTCTCTTTTCCTTCCTTTCCTTTTACTACGTTCTTTCACACAATTTCATCCATTTATTTTTCCTCACCTCTTCCCATCATAAAGTCTTCCAGGGTCCTTATGTCTCACTAGCACTTCAGTTATTTGAAGCTCTCTCCTGAAATCTTTCTTTACTGTTGCTCATTTGTTACTTTAGATTTTCTATGGGATTTGTTCTTTCCTTCTTTCTGGAAATGTCTCTAAACACTATGGTTTATTTTAGAGGGTCTTTTTTCATATGAAGAGAGCAAGTAAATGAAGTTTTCCCCAGATTAAAAGGCAGGTGTCTATATGTTCTTGTGCGCACCAACAAGGATAGCTAACGGCAAAAATGTAACTCTTTTTTAGCACCCTGATCTCTAATCCTTCTGGCTATTGATTTTTTACTGTCATTGCTTACTGCATTCTCAACACTACTTCAATTTATTCCTTCTTTTGCAGAAGACATTGGAAGCTGAAAAATTGCTATACCATGTATTAATCCTCAGTTGATTCTCTCCAACAATAGTAAAGCCTGTTTGTAGTATTAGAGCACTCTATTGCACCATGACCAGGGATCACGTTTGGTCCCAGTTACCAGAAAATTTCATTTTCATGGGCTCAAAAAAGAGAACAAGTCTCACCACTGTGAACCCAGCAAGAATAAATCTATTCATCCGTTGTATATTTGGACATTTTTCTTTAAATAAAAAGTCTTTCTATAATTTTTTTTCTTTTACTCAAAAGATCTCTTGTGTAGATCTTGTATAAAGTTTATTTTATGCCATTATGTAGGGCTCAGTAGATACATTAAATTTTTATGCCATCATGTACAGCTCAGATACTCCAGGTTTTTGTGCAAACTCTGTCCTTGTTCTGCTTTTGTTATTCCTCTAGATATTATTACCCCCAGCACAAATTCTATCATCTCTATGCAGATCCCACTCTCTTCTCCACATCTCGTCACTCTCCCTGTGCCAACTAAATTGCAGCCTTCCCTATATTATTGTGAGTCTGATGGTCAGCTTAGGTTAAATGTATTTTAAATTATTTATCTCCTCTGTTTCCAACTAACTTTTGACTCCTTCTTTCCTTATAATTCTAGATATCACCATCACTGTTTATATATCATCATTGATTCCCATCTCTCCTGAGATTCCCCATATCCACAGGTGCAGGTTCTTTCCTAACAACATACCTGAGATAATTAGTCTTATTCATTCATGCATCTAGGGTGCTCATCCAGGCCCTTGTCTTCTCATATCTCTGATACAGCAATTCTCTCTGCCCAAACCTTTATACCTCACTGATGTCCCCCCAGAAAGCTACTGAAATAAATGGCTGTCTTGGACTGTCCCTTTGGCAATGTCATTCCTCTCTATGTATGTTTCCTTTGGCTCCCTTTTGAAAGGTAAACTGATTTTCAACATGTTAAGGGCCTTTTCAACATACCTCTCTGTTCCCTGCGCTAATTCTGTTAGCTCCCATTATCAACATACTTAGTTTTCCTAAAAAAAACTTCGTGATTTCTCCTCCAATGGTCCTAATGCTTGTCCACATTCATCTGCTGCCTTTTTATCTCATGTTTACACTGTATGTGCCTGGGATCAGGACTATAATTTTGCTCTGGGGCTTGATGGCACCTTAAACAACTGTTAGAAGACCTGGATGCCAACTAGTTAGACTTCAGAGTTAATAAAGGAAATATTTTCTCTTAAGGAGCACATTGCAAACCGTGATTGTAGTGATGAAGTATTTTGCTACTTTCAGTCCAGCCTCTCATTAGTGCATTAAAATACTAATTTGCTACTACAGAGTGAATGGACAGCAAGGTGCTTCAGGACCTCCTTAAACACGGTGAAGGTCAAAACCACTCAAATGTTAACAATGAGATCCCTAAAGCACTAAAAAAACCAGTTGAAAAGTATTTTCCTGTCTCAATATTTTTAATCAGAAATAATACCAATTTTCTTTTTGGAAAGCATTTTTTTAAACCAGATTGGCCAGAAGAATATTTTAGAGCTGTTTTTCTTAGCATGTAATAACACCTGTAAGGTGAATACAATTGTTTGCGTTAATGGAGGGATTCATTTACATTGATCACTCCACAGTTTTCCTCAGTTATCTTAACAGCAGGAGCAAAACAAAACAGGAAAGCAAGTCACTAAACTACCAAATTTCATTTAATAACAAGGCAGTCTATTCTTCTGTTCAGCAACATACTTCAAAGTGCATATTCAACCAGAATTTTTCAATTTTTAGCTCTCATTAAAATAAAACAATGAGGTGTTTCTTGCGTTTCATGTAATGCTAAGTGTTATTTTTAAGCTAAGCAGCATGAAAATGCTGGATGAGAATGAGCTCCAGAGAGCTGGCATTCCTTAAAAATTACTGTACAGGAATAGTTACACGTGCATAATTATATAATTACACTTGATGGCAGCAATAGCACATAGAGAAGACTATTAATAGCACGTAAAATCTGCAGAAATTTCATGAAGACGAATATCCTTCAAAAGTATGAAAAGGTGGCACTTGGTGCAGAATATATTTTAGTTTTACATTTCAGCATGACAATTACCATGAAAGAAAGGATCAAAGTCAAATGGCACAGCTGGCAGCTTGAGAATAATTTAAGAGGTGTACTGGCAATAGCTTTTTGGTTCAGTAAGATGGACTGCATTAACCGTAATAGGGAAACGATGGTGGAGAAAAGTCATACAGCATTCTTGCCTGGCACTAGTACAACATTAGCTGACCCTGCAGTTTTGATGACTTCATACAAATTTTAAGGGAGAAAACTTCTGCTAATTCAGAACAAGCAATGTCGCCTCTGCAGTCTGGGACAAAACAACAACTCAGCATCACATTTAGGCTTAAATCACTGATTCAGGAACTCATGAGCACTGGAGAAATAAGATTAGCACGTGCCTCTAGTATATCCAACCATGGTTCCTCGACCTTGTCCCCAAACTACAAAGAGATAATCTGTCTGCAAGGACATGGCTAAATACTTCAGAAATCAGGGCAGCTGGGCTGGAAGGATATAAAATGAGCTATGCAGATAATGCTGTATAAACCCAAGGCTCTTCTCTCATTTCCCACTCTCCCTGTAAAGTTTGAATTTTACAGTATTGCAGGGGTGGGATCACAGAAGCAACTTCTTATCATTTGGTTCCTTTACAAAGAAAGTAATAGAAGGAGTTTGGGAGAACGTACAGATCCTCCCTACTTTCCATCCTTACCCTAACTCTCTCCCAGATCATTATGGGTACCCTTTGGACCTGCATGGACCAGAGAGGGTCTGTCAAGTCTGCCTTCCCCCCATGCTATTTCCTTCCACTCCATTTTTAACCTGGCTAATATTTGAATATTCATACTCTGTCCAACAAAGAATAATGTCGCATTTGAAAATACACTTTACAGTCACAAATTTCCAAGTCTCCTGCCCAAAGATGACCACGCGTTGGACAGGAGGCAAAAGCGTGATGTGTCTTAGCTGAGTTTTCCTTCAAACAGCTAGACATTCAGCAGAAGACCTACCTTTGTTTGTTTTATTAAGCACAGTTTCAGTTTCTTAGCAATTAAGCTAACAACACGGTTCCCTTTCAACCACAATTTTCCAAAGATTATTTGCATTCTAAAGACTCTCTCTAAGCCAAGAGGCAAACATTTGTCCACACATGAACAGTTCTGAATCTCTGCTGCCAAATGTATCATGGGTTCTCTGAAATTACCAGCATACATGCCTAAATATGCACAGCCTAACACATGTAGATTTTACAGTAGCCATATGCTTATGTGTAGACTTTAATAGTACAGATTACTGCACATTACAAAGCAAAATAAAGTAATGAAGACCACATAATTTGATCTGCACAGATATCAAAATGAAACAGCAGAGGATGTAAAGTAGTTGGTTGTACAGATTTTATGTGGACTGTCCAGGAAAAATGGGCGAGTTTTGGTTGCATGCTGCTTTCACAGCTATTATTTTTGTTAGTTTTGCAATCTGATGCTTTTGATTTTTATTTGATGCTAATAAGTTCTGAAAGCCACAGAGTTTACAAAGCCAAAAAAATAAACCTGGATCCACTAAAGATCCTGTTTTCCTCTTTCTTAACTCTCCGCTAGCCAGGAATGGAGCTGTCAGTTTTATATCACTGGAAGGAGCAGATTTGACTCATCTAGTGAATTGAGACTTTTTATAAGAACTTGGCAGAAATTAGTAAATACTTAGAAGGTGATAAATAGTCCAATAAGACACTCAAAACCATCAAGTTAAGATGGCATCAATTTATATAAAAATTAAGGCTATAAAACTGTATTTGCTCTATCACTGTTTTTAATCAGAGCAACACTGTATAAATTGACATTACAGTAGGAAATAAAGTTATATAAGAATATGCTGTGCTATTATTTAAATTTGTTTTTTGTCTTTGATATAATTCATTGATAGCTATGCACCACATATACATGCAAAACAGAGACTCTTTTACCCCCCACATAGATGAGCCCAGCTCTCCTTCAAGCTATGAAAGGGTTTTCTGAGATCTTCATGGAGCCTCTACTGAGCGTTTATTACTCCAAAATGATCTGTTTCAAGTGAGCTACCTCAGGATGTGAAAAGGCTGATCTGAATTTCAGGCCCTAATACTCTACCAATACCCAGGACTGTATTAAAAATTGACAGTGTTTGCTTTTTTTAGTATCCATTTTCCTTCTGCTAATGGAAAGCTTCTTACTTCCAACAGCAAGGTCCTCATATAGCCATTAGATGAAACACTTACTAATAGCTCTCTACTCTTGGGAGTAGAGGTTAGGCAATTTTATCAAACAATTTTAATCTTGAAATGGCACATTTCAAGATTAATGAACTTACAGCAAGTTGAGGACTTTGGGGTTTTATTTTAAATGGAGAAATCTGAATGAGATAGTTTTGCTTCAGGCAATACTCTCTTCTGACATTTGGCTAATCTTATTTTGTAATGGGAAAAAATCCAGGGTTTGGGGGTTTTGGTAGGTTTTATTTTATCTTGATTTGGTTAGTGAAATAGAAAATAAAGTTTTCCTACACCTCTCCCTATTACTTCAGTCAGTGGGGCAGGGCACATTGAGAAATGCCAGTTTCAGCATTCCAGCAGAGTCTTTACTGACCAATTCAAATATTCGGCTCATTGATAGGACAAAATAAGTTCACTACTGTGTAGTTACCAACAGAGGGCCATTAAATGGTATGAACAAGTCTGTCTGGAGCGTAACAGATTTGATCAGAAATCTTGGCCTATGATAGAAATGCACAATTGGTAAAAGTGGTTTAAATTGTTCTTTTTGGAAATTCCCCATGAGTAATATTTACTTTTTTGCTTTTTATTTTTCAAGTTTTTAAATTAATTCCTCCGTGTAAGTCCTCATATTAATCCTCTTCATTTCCTTTTATTATCTTTTCCCTTTTCACACACAGAAAGAAAAAAGGAAAAGTAATAAAAGGAATAGGAGAGGGAGAAAGGAAAAGTTAAAAATTGGACCCTTTTATTTAGAAAAGTCTGAAATATTTTTCAGGTTTTTTTTAAATAAAAACATATGAAAGCATATGCCATTTTTTTCCAGCCAACTACACATTTTAGACTTCTATCCAGAGGGCATGGCAAATTCTAGCCGGTTATATACTAATTCTGTAAAATTTATGAAGCTCTTCTCAGTTGTTGAAATCTCGGTAACACATTTTTTTGGTCCAATTTACAAGTCCAACAGATGAATTCCTGCTTTTTACATGTTTTATGGTCTGGGGATGCATTTTAATAAGGCCCAGATAACCCCAGAATCTAATTACCATACACGTAGTATGGAGGGTACATGTGGAATGGACTCTGCTTAGGCCAACCCTTTCATTAAAAGTAAAGATAAAGACAACCCAACAAGATATTAGAATTAGACTCCTGAACACATCTCATACTATGCTAGAATGTACTCAGCTGAAGACAAGAGAAAACTTAAAAAAAAAAAAAAAGTATACTTAACCCCCCCAGTTTTCTAAACAAGGCAACTGTTTAATAAGCTTCACTTGAAAGCCAGCAATAAGAAATGACTGGGAATTCCACTAGGATGTTGGCAGCTCTATTCACTGCTTACACGGTGCACAGAAGTGAGGTAGGCCCTTTATGTATGCACAAAGACAGGTATCTGCCCAAAGATGTTATAATATAACTAGACTGTCTGCAGACAAAGGAAAATGGAGATAGGTATGTAGATATATAACAATGCAGTTAATGGCCAGATGCTGTTCTTAACATCCTGCTTAACCACCACTTTTAACTGTTTCCTAATATGTGACTGTTCTTTGTAGTCAACTTACATGAAGCCAACAAGAAGAGAAATAAATATATCTAGAGATTTATAGTTATATGCAGATGTACAAGGTAATAACTAAGGACAGAATATAGCATCCTCTTCTCCATAAAATGTAAAACGTTCAAACTGAACCCAGGCATTTTAAACTGTGTATTAGCTTCCAATCAGCAAAATAAACAACCTATTTCAGGCATTTCATGGGCTCCACATGAAGATAAACCAAACTAATTCTGTCAGGACAGATGTGATCACTCCCAGACTCCATAGGGGGTTGCTGCATTATTTTGCCTTGGTTTCAAGTGATAACTAGAGCTTTACATGTACTTTTTTTTCCCATAACACCGATTTCCAACTTTTAAACATACAAAGTGTTTTGTGTGTTCTGCATTTGGGAATCAGTTGTTAAACATAGCATTTGCTAATCTTCTTTCATCAGGCAATTTTTATTTGGCATTGGCAAGAGAAGGAAATTTTAAAACATTCTCTTTGCCTTGCGTAATACCCAAATATAAAAATAAATATAGCATTGTTGCTTTCTCTACATTCCCTGCCTCTAAACATCATAGAAAACAGAACTCATACAAAGGAACGGTATAACTAGACAGTAATAAAAAAATAAACCACAGCACAGATAATGGTCTGATTTTGTCTTATTGATCTATTGCCCACTTTAGACAAGAGGCGCTGCCTGGTTAGAATTTAGCATGCAATTGCCCAGATATCATGAACCAGTTTTCAGTCTCTGTGGTTATTTCAGGTGCTGCTAGTAGAAAAACAGAGGCTGGACTTTTACTGTGCTTTTCCTTCTTTGTTGTTCATAAGAAGCTTCTGTAAAGATAGACTGTGCAAAAAATTATTTTTAATCATCAATTTTAATAAAATATATAATAGAATATTTTGAGTTAATTTCTGCTTTCCTAAATACAGCTATTGATTTGGCTTTCCAATGGCCTATGTTACAGCCCAATTCTGTGGGTCCTACATAGCCATTCTGTTCCAGAATTGGTTAAGTTTTCACAGCTGCCATGTTCTGCTCACTGTTACAGAAGTGGGAATGGACATTTATGGGAAGAAGAATCTTGTTCCTCCCTCCCCTTTGCAATATGTATAAATTGGGTAACCCTGGACTGCGTGTCTTTTTTTCATTTGCGTTTTCTCTAAATCTTGTGAGACAAAAATATCCAAAATGCTTTAAATACTAGGCTGGTTCTTTTCTATCTGCCAAACCCAGATCTATTCCACACCAGAAATAGCTAGCTTAATTAAAGCTGTCATCTCCTAAAAGCTAATTCAATCCCTCCGCCTGTCACGTTGAGGATAAAATTCAAACTAAGCCATCTGCCTTCATGGTCTTGGGAACACAGGCACAGCTCTCCTCTCTTTGAGGTTGGGACAATTCCCACTTGCAATAGTTTTGGTAGAAAACTATCTGATCTGGGAAAGAAGTCTACTAATTTTGCGCATCAGGTTGTCCTAATAAACACTTACACACAGGTGAGCTTGATAGGCTAAAGACAGCTACGCAACAGAGCACACACACGCACCAGCTGCGCATGGTGGGGTTGGAAGACTCCGCACTCTGGGGTGCTCAGCACGGTTGGTGGACACAGTCCGACAGATGCAAAAGGTATCTTCTGCTTCTACCCACACCACATGCACGGATGTGAAATCTCAGCAAGCAAGCCAGTGCCTTTCATTCAGGACACAGCAATCACATCTTACCCTTGCCTTTGACTCTCAGAGGCTGCAATGTGCTTTACACTACACTATATTGTAAATCAACTTTGAGCATAAAATGTGTAAGACTGTAAACTGACAGAGCACTGGCTCTGTCAAGCATAGGAAACACAAGTCTGCTCTGACTGCCTTTGCATCTCCCCTACAGAATACAGACGGCTCAGGGTCTGTCTGTACGCCTGCCTCTCACTCCAGTGTACGCCAGCCCTGCTTGTGCTGTGATGCAGAGGTGCCTCTGTGCTTACACAGATGACTAACACTGCAAACAAGGCGTTCTCTGAGCACTCCTTCACTGAAAGCACTTTTTTAAGCTCTTTAAAGGGAAAAAAAAAAAATTAAAAATTACTGTACAGATTAGTTTTCCTAATGGTACAATTTCTGCAGAAGAAAACCAGGTTATATATATCCAAATATATGCATTTGTGCATTAACAAAAAAAAAAAAAAAAAGGCCAGTTAATACTCTAGTACTGGAACTGCAATTACACAGACAGAAATATCTACCCATGTGGAGTATCTCAGTTGTCACCAGGGATTAATATTGGTGAAGCAATTCACTGGTATGGAGATTTCTATTATTATCCATGTGTTGTTATGATGTAGAAAAGAATGCAGTTTGATGGGATTTGTAGCATTACTGGCTTTTAGGAAAATTATACTTTGAGTTATGAACCAAACGAGTCTGCAATGCAAATTAGTAACAACGTGTGTGAGATGGCACAGTTTCATTTTTACAAAGACACCCTCAGATGTGTAATTGAACATTAATAATTTCATTTGGCATGGCTGTTACCTTTAAAATGGAAACACTGCATACAGATACAAGCCAATCACTAACTGCTTTGGGCTAAGAAGGGTCAGAAAATAAACCTTACAGCGATCAACATGAGTGTTGACAGAACAAAATGCAAAATTTCAGACAGTATATGTGAATATGTAGT
The DNA here is from genome assembly GCF_000687185.1 of Egretta garzetta. Lineage (NCBI taxonomy): Eukaryota > Metazoa > Chordata > Aves > Pelecaniformes > Ardeidae > Egretta > Egretta garzetta. The sequence continues at coordinate 1,184,124 of NW_009258218.1, forward strand.
TTCTGTCTTCAGAGTACCACCTTTGCTTCATCTTTGACTGCATGCTTCTGATTTCTATTAAGTATGACTACCTCCTTGTCTTGTCAAGCAATTAAAGTGACAAAAGTAATAGCAGATGCCTCTTTCATAGTTAAAACTACAGCAAGCAGACCATAGCTTGTATCTTATTACAACCACTCCATACAGCCTAATAATTGCAAGGTAATTGAAAAGATCCTGATAATAAACCACTAGTTTACTTTTTTTTCAGACAAAATAAATATCTAACCCAATTCAGGCTTCATTTTAACGACACATTAGATGGTTTCCAACTTGTCTTGATTTTTGTTTTATTTTATGATTGTAAATAAACCCTGGAAAATTCCTTCCCCCATTTTACCACCTGAAACTGCAGCTGTTGGCTGACACTATCAAAGCCTCGCAATTCCGAACTCACGTGCAAATCTCATCAAGTGCAGACACTTCTAATTGATTCCAGAAGTTTTTCTTTTGCTAAGATCAGCGGGCAGAAGAAGAATAATGAGCAGCTTTTAAGCAGAGGGGGGAGGGTGTTGAGCTCAGGGAGTGGAGATTTTAAAAGCTCCAGCTTGGCTGCTCTGCCAGAAATGCGAAGCAATTTTACGGTCAATTGGCCAGAGCATCTGGAACTATACATCATAGTCTTTAGTTGATGGTGGTGAAGCCGACTCTCAAACTGGCTAAGTCTAAAATCAGTAATGACTCTGCTGTCACACCTAAGTGGAAACTAACTTAATCTACTGCCAGATTTTACTGTGACTTTTTCTAAGGGACATTATTCCCCTTAGGGCAGTTGTCAAGAATATTAAAAGTCCAGTCCCTGGGATACACTGCATGGTATGGTGGACTTTTCTGAATGAAGCCAACATAGAAAATACAGATTACAACTCGTGTTTGTTTAATTCCATGTGTGTTGACAAGGCTTTTTATCATAAGGCAGTAGAGTTTCCTTCCATCCACAGCTTCATTTCTAAAATACATTTCAAATACAACGGCCAATCTCGTTAGGGTACAGAGACTGCATAAATGCTGAGGTCGTAAATCATAGCACAGGGCATGGAGCTTTCACCTTAATGGAAACCAAATATGGGATATGCTGGTCTTTGAAATGTAGCACAGATGATCATAACGAGGGACCAAGGAAAAATGCTGCAGAGCAGAAAACTATCATTGATGTGGAAATAAGTTCTTATGAGTAAATGTTTGTTTTAAGTCAGTACTCATAAGTCAGTATTCCAACGCTGGTAAATTACACTAAGAAACAAGTGAGGTAACAGCAAGTCTTTGTACGATGAAAGGAGAACTAAGTAGCGTGGTAATATATCACATTAAGAGGGACTGCCGTGGAACGCAGAATACAGTAAAAATCAGTTCTTTAATAAAGAGATATTATATATTTTATCCAGACAAATTAGCTGACACACTCATAAGAAATACCAGAATTGCATCAAAGATCAGAGCAGCAGTCCATTTGGTACAGAATACTGTCTCAGAAAGTTTTTGGAACAGCTGCATCTATCAAGTTTAGATACTCTGGAGGAGTAAATAAACAATTTGATCACAACAAAGTTCATTTCTGCCTTCATTAGTTAAGGGCTGAATTATATACCCTGCAGCAAAAGATTTTCTGTATCTTCCAAAGTTGGTTATATGTCTAATGCACCACATGCCCACATAAAACAGAAAAGAAAACAAGTTATTAATTTAAAATATCACATGTGTATACAGCCTCTCTTTTTCTCTCTTTTCCCCAATGAAAGCTGCCCTAGATTTTTAACCTTCCTACCTGTAAATTAATGCATGCTTGCCAATACTCTCATAGGCAGCCCAGGAAGTTGCAGGAGGAGTCTGGGTGAAGACATTTACTCTCAGAAAAAATACCCTAGCTGAAACAAAGGTAAAAGATAAACAAAGCCATCAAGACAGACATCTACATTTCCTCCTCCACCTTCCTCACTCCTAGCCCCTTAGTTTAAGAGCCTTTCTCATTACTGAGTTTCAGCTGCCGTGAGAGTTGGTGAAACATTTAAGACAACACTTCCAACAACATGTCAATGGCTCTCACTTCTACTTGCTCCTCGTTAGTACTACTGTCAAATAACAGCCAGGACTTGACCAAAATCAGCTCATGGAATATGCTGGCTGATGCCAAACCAGAGCAGTTGGATGGAAACACTTTGAAGAGATGCACCATCATCACAGATTTATTTT
>NW_009258218.1:1186373-1253509 GCF_000687185.1 Egretta garzetta
GCTACCTCCAGGTGGTTAGGAGACTCCAGGCCCAGCCTGACAGAAAATGACTTGGCTTTAGTAATACACATGATCATCACATTGCACAAGCATGAAGTAATCAGCCTAAAGAAAACTAACTAGTATAGGATGTGGCAGCAGAAACACATTAGCTCCTCAGTTTACTGTCTACAACCAGTCAAATATCTCTGCCCTTATCATCAAGGTTTTCAGTGACCTACACCCAGGAAACAGTTCTCATAAGACCTAAAAATTTCCTCAAACATAACTTTTTTGTTTCCTTCAGAAAAAAAGCAGAGCCTGCTTCTTTCACCTAACTATCCATATTGAAATACAAACAACTCAAGGAACAAAAAATGCATGCTTTTTTGCTCCAAAGCAAGTTGCGTCAATTCACTTATCTGAAGAAAAATCTTTGACTGCATAAGGCCAACCCAGTTAGATGGGCAGCAAGGGTAAGAGGCTGGATCCAGAGGGCAGGACTGCTCCTTCTGCTAGAACTGCAATCATTAGCTGCTTTTTTCACACCCACCTGAACTAATTTAATGGTAAATGGGAAAGGCTTGCTCCTTGATGCCTCTGCTCTTCTCTCGTACTGCTCACCTAGTTTTCTTCATTTCTTCTGTATTTTCCTGCTAGTTTTCACCCAGAAAGACTTCATCCCATGCAGTGGCTCTGATAATTGTCAGAGCTTTTTATGAGTCAAATGCAATCATTTGCAGTCTAAATCACCTATTTTTGCTAGAGTACCCTGCAAATAGCACCACAAGGATATTTACTTCTGAAATCTTATCTACTGGTTCCAAAATATTCATGAGAAATATAAACATATGAAACACAGACACAGAAAAAAAACATGTATAGACAGGAGTCACATACTTTTCCACTGATTATTCAACATGATGTATGGCAAAATCAGTCTTGCACTTATCTGCTGCAACGTGCACCATTAACTTAAAAATGTTGGGACAGATTTATTTGTTAAATTCTAGACGCATTGAGTAGTGCCATCATCGTTTTTTGCACTTTATTTTTCTTCATCCCTAAGTAAGCGCCCTGAAAGAATTTATAGACCCCAAAAAATAAGTCAACCGAAATTCTTTTACATGATGTCATGCATTCATTCCTATTGCTCATGAATATTATATTATTAAAGAATTGTTTATTTGGTAACATAAAATTATGAAGATATAAGGAGTACATTATTAAGTATAGTACAGATTATGAGTACTGAAAAACATAACATTAAACAGATCAAAGTCAGATAAATCTAGGTGTATGTTAAAGATGGAATATGTACGAGGCAAACAGAAAGGCTGATTAAACAAATGGTTTAATTTACAACTCTCAAAAACTGTAAGTAGATTTGAAGTAGAGACAAAGGAAGTTGAAAAACAAGCAGATAAAAGTTACTAGGACATATGTAGCAGAAATTAAAAAAAATGCTTACAAGAGAGGTTTATGTATATGGGCCTCAAGATTTTTGAAGTTATCTACACTATTATACCAGGAAAGATACCTAACCTGTTTGAATGTTGAAAAGAAACAAGTTTTAGGTCAAATTTTAGACCTAATTTCTGAGGAAACCTTTTTATTTTTTTATTTATTTATGCTGCTTGCTGGTATATGTTGGTTCAAAATGATCAAGTCAATAATGACAAAAAAATAATATTTGAAGACTTTTCAACACAAATTGACAAATATCTAGCATTTTCTCTTTGCTCAGAATTTTTTTGCTTACAAATCCTGTTACAACTACATTATGACCCGTAAGAACATTTGCACCATGAATCCAGAAACTGTATAATGTGCTGAGAGCACAAAAGCAAAACCCATGATGGTGGTTTATTTATACCAAAATGGGGGACCCTTTGAAGTCCATCACAAACATCACAAAAGCTATTAATAACACAAATTTGCTGATTTATGATAAAATGTAAGTCTCCAGTGTTGATCTATTGGCTACATTCAGAAGCATCATCTATCCTAGTCTCACTGGCAGCACCTAGTCTTTCAATATTTTCAAAGAAAAAAACCTGTGAGCAAAGTGCTTCTGTTTCTCGTTAAAAATGGACTACCTTATCAGTGCCAAATAAGGGATTAAAAAAGAGTAACAGAGAAGTATAATACAAAGGACAAAAAGAAAAACATTAGACAGAAGAAAGGATAAGAAAGTACAGTGGAAAAGAATTAGACATGGCAAAGAAGTAAATATTTCTGTGACAGATACATGTAAAGAACAGAATAAGAACCATTTCATTTTATTCTTCATGACAGAATAGGAAGCCATATGGTTCACTACAAACAACAGGAATCAGAAATAAAAATCTGATTATTTTACTTCTACTTGCTGGTTAGTAGGAGACACTTCTACACACGAACACACACACCTCAGCAAGACAAGAACATGTATTTTTTTATTTGAATTTAGAGTATATATTTTGACCTACAGTTCTCCCCAAATTCAGTTAGAATACCTGAGTATCTCAAGAGCTATATCGCAAGGGCTATAGAATTAATTGGTAAGTTTTAGAATTCTTTGCTTCAAGACTATCTATTGCAGTAGGCTACTCAGTGAATAATAAACACATTTTCCAAATGACATTTAAGCAAGTAAAATCCTTAAAATATCTGTTGATGTCTGGCAGACTCTTATCAAAGGAATTCAAGAATTGTTTGATTTGTATAATATAACAATATGGGAAAAAAATAAAACATTTCTTGATTAGTGGCATTTATCTATCTTTAAATATTGTCCAATAATTATTGTTTCCTATCCCAGTTAAAACGACAAAAAACTAAAAGACCCGAAAGACCCAGAGTAGTGTAAGATATTTTTCCATTCCTGATCTCTTGGAAAAGCTGGAGAATCAGCACCGCTACGAGAAACCTCCAATTAGGAAAGCTGCTATAAATTTTGCAGATGTTTCAGGTCAAAGGAACCATTTTGAACTCCACCAGTAATAGGTCTGAGTCTTGATCCCTACTGTTTTATTTCATTTTTTCTGGTTTTAAGCCAAAAGGTAACTATTTGATAACAGTTCTACTAGTCTAGCAAACCATTCATCAGCTTGCTGGTAAACAGCACTACGTAGCTTGGGAATGTTATTCAGATCAGAATTATATTAATTCAGTGTTATTTAGTTCACACCATATTAAAAGAGTTATTATGAAATATCAACTATATTAAAAAAAAAAGGTAGATTAAAAAGAAAAAGTTACAAACAGGACAAAATAAGTCTTAAGAACACAAAAATTACCATACTTAATCAGACCAAAGGCCTATTTAGTCTAGTATCCTACTAGTATCCTATCTTTATCAATGGCTAAAAGTCTGGTTTTGAGGTACAGTATAAGTACAGAACAAAATATTTGACATTTAAGACTCTTCCAGCCTTCAAGCATTTTCAGATTTGCCCCGTGAAAGGTGAGTTAATAAATCCCAATTAAGCAACATATTTATGTTATTCCCTTCAAAACACATGGCCACTAATATATTATTTTTGCAAGAACTGGTAAATACACACTTTCCTGACTTTTTTCCAATGTAAATTGGCATCTCTGTAGCAAACCCCAACAACTGTCTTACAAGTTAATCATAAAAAGTGAGAAATAAAGAGATAAGAAAAAAAATCAATATTCTACTAAAATAGTAGAATAAAAAACAAGGAAGCAAAATATGAATTTGTAGTGTTACTGTTTTTTCTAAACAGATAAAAAGTCTAGGGTCATTATCATAGACATTTAAAAATAAATAACTTACCTCATATCCATATCCCAAGGAAGAAATTTGACTCCTTAAATAGCCAAGTTTGTACACACCTACAAAGATCAAGCAGCGGATGATTTCCAAAATTCCTGCTTTGGGCCTAGAAATGGGAAGCAATTTAGGTTAATATCCAATCTTTTCTTCTTTGTTAACTCCAGTGAAAAAAAGAATGTTGAAATAGCCTGTGATGTCCTGCACTTACATCAAGTCAACTCCCTAAGTTATATATATCTCCAGCATATTGACAGATTTTTACCTATCCTGAAATAAACTATTCAGTCCATACAAGTAAAAGGTATTCCTTTCTGAAAATATAACAGCAGGTGCAAAGTGGGACTGGCACCTCAATCTCAAATGAAGCTTCTATTCCACGTTTCTGTGGGCAGGGCAAAATAGTTTCTCTGTAAAAAACTGTAGCTGCTATTTATTCTTCTGTAGGGTCATAGTGCCCATATGGACTAGTTCCATAGTGTATATCTCACTGGGCTGCTGTATTCAAGATCCAATTTGATTTTAATCCCTTCTGATTGAACATAGTCTTAAGTCTACACCATCCTTCACATGATTTTGAGTTTACTCTGAGCTACATTCCGTGCTTTTCATATACCATCATCATATCTGACACCTATGGCATGCTACACAGGACTGACACAATATGATTGGATTCTGAGCTTGAACAGCCATGGAACAGCTTGCAGGTCTCACTGGCCTGCCGACATCCCAGAACCAGAAATGTGAACCCAGCAAATGCAAACACAAAGGGTGACAATGAGCAGCCTATCCCATAACTTTTCTGTGAGGGACAATATGTGTATATAGCCACTAATTGCTATGGGAACACTTCTGGGTTTAGGTGCTGGCTATTTGTGTATTATTATTGTGTATGTCAGCAGCAACATATGTGCCTGAGTGTACCTGTATTTCTTTACCAATATAGTTTCTGACACAGTTGAGATTTCCATATAATGATAAATAATGCATAATGAGACAAGAAAAAAAAAAAAAATGTATCTTGCCTGTTCTCCATAAGTAGTCCAAAAGAGGTCAGGGACAGAATGATAAAGCCAATTCTGAGGAGAATAGTTCCCTGTGATAACACCTGTTAAAAAGTAGGCAAAAAAAAAGTCATTTAGAGTAATTCTCTGAAGAGAAATTGAGTTTTAAGAGAAGAGTAGCTTCAACTTCCTCACTCAGTGATGTTAGCATTTGCTTTCAAAGTAATTCATTACTTTAAATTTTACAACAGAAATAGCTGCTCTGGATAGCACACTTATCTGGAGTAACCACCTTTATAGTTGTTTCCTGAATGCTGTATTTCCAAAATAATGTTTAAGATACTCCCTTCTGCACTATGCGTTTTCCTGAAGTTACTTGTTTCCCTTCTACCTTTACCCAAGAGGGAACAAACTTATTTCTAGATAAGATCCCAGCAGCCCTGTAGTTTTTCTTCATTTTATGTTACCGGGTCTTACAATTGTCATTGAATCCCAATGGATACCAAAACCAATACATTGGTGAGAATAAGAATCCACATGACATGACACTATAACCATATTCAAGAAGAAACAAAATTCATGTTGTCCCTTCGTTGACAACTCGACACTTGGTTCCAAATTCAGCGAAACTCTTCAACTCATACCACTAACTTCAATCAGACTTAAACATGTGTTAGTACGTGGATGAACAGCAGCATGAGGATTTATGTCCTTAAAATTTACATCAAAATGATATAAACAAACCTCAGGAAAACAGGAATTATTTTCATTGTGAAGTTTGAATTTTTTTTTCATTTATTAAATATTTTTTTGTATTCTACACAGCTGCCTTTGAAATCAAATATTTAATCAGTTTTCTTGTTCCCTCCCTGACTTCCTTTCAAATATTAGTTTTGAAAAGCCTTTGTTTTCTCATTTAAAAAACAACAAAAAACCCCAAACAAAAGTAGTGGATCTTTCTGGCTTCAATAGCAATAAGGTTTATGAACAGCAGCTTGTGCTTCAAGATTGTGGGCATTGGAAAAATAAAAATCTATGAATGTCTGCCCTAATTTCAATAAATCCCACTCGGTGACATGCCCACCTTCCTTCAGTGGTGGCTCCTACCCCTTGAAGAGATCTAAGGTAAGTATCTGTGAGCGTGGGAGGCCACAGGAGGATATTCTCAAGTTTTACAGCTGTGTGAAATTACAGTGCCCATGTTTGCAAAACACATCAAACCACACACTCAGGCTGGGTAGGTTTCTGTTGTTTTACTGAAGAATCACAAGCACCTACTTAGATATCCTTAACAAACAATTCTTGAACAAAGAAAACACAACCCCAGCAATGAGCTAGCTAAACAGCAGCCTCACCAGTCTACAATCCAGAACACACTTCTCACAAATGACACCTGTCAAGCCACCCTGTTGCACAGATTTATACCAGGATAGATCAAACTCATTACTATGTTTCCAACCTGTTCCATCCCTCCTTATGATAAATTTATGAAACCTCAGATTGATATTACCACCATCATCTACTTATGTATACTTATCCTTGAGAAAGGATAATCTTTACACTTTTCTTAAACTCTTATCCTGGGCATCTGCTATCGGCCACCACAGGAGACAGGATATTGAACCCTGGGGGGACTCAGTGTAGGAGTTATGTGTTGAGACTCTGTCTAAGTCAAGAAAGCAAAAAATGCTCTAATGGGCTTATAATCCTTTATCAAGGTACGTATCACTTGGAATACATTTGCAAATTCCAGATAGAAGTTTTAAAATTTATCAATAAAAGATTAAATTGAGGGCATTCTTTTTGAAAACTTCAGTTTCTGGAATTCTAAAATCCTACAGCTATCCTAAATTTATGGTAGCATGAAGCAATTTATTGTGAAGTGACAAAATTTTGGGACAGAGCTTTTTTATAAAAATGAGGCACAGATTCTATTTAAGTTTAATAAAATGAGTAGTTCTTAAACTGCTCATCTAGTCACCGTAAGTTCAACTCCTACTTCAGCTTCCTGTAGAAAACGGGTCATACAAAAATTCAAGAAGTGAGCAAAGAAAAACATGATTTGGCACAGGCACAAGGGCACTCACCCATAAATTTCTTAGAAATGCTTTGATATGTTTTTCAATGATTGTTACTTGACAGATAAAGGAGTTTGCCAGGGAACTAGGACTGGAATTCAAGACTTTTCTCCTTAGAGACTGTCCTCACTTTTAAGTTGGAGAATTACACCTTTTCCTAAACCTAGTCCTTCTGGCCAGGTGGGTCTGATTTTGCTTTGTTTCCAGGGCAATGCACTACCTTCTACAGACTGCCTTAAAAATGTTCCCACAGTGGTAGGGCACTATTTGGAGAAAAACAATGTAAGGTTTTGTATCCTCCTTAGGCAGGAAAGAGAACTGAACATCAAATCCAGATTTCAAGCAAGTAATGTAATTGCTACATTGCACTATATGTTTAAAATCACACTTTATGGAAAACAAATATATGTATGAGAGAACAAATGTTAATATTTGTCTTCAGGAAGGATCCAGCAGTACCTGCTATGAATGAATAAGGGTGTCTCCAAGTTGCAGTTTAAAAGAACTGCATGATTTCACCCAGTGTTTCCGAGCTGGCTAGCATTAGACAAGCAGTCACCAAGGCCTAGGCATCTGGGTTTCTTTGTGATGCCAATTTCAGAAAACTGAGGTGCTGATTTATTCAACCTTCCTTTAAGTACCTATACTGAACTGCTTAAAAACCTGTTACTAACCTAAGCTTCCTCTGTAATCAGTGGAGACAGAGGACTTTCTGAATTATTCTATTTCTTGCCAATAGCTAGAGACCGCAAGTCTAGAGGCTAAATTTGGTCCTTACACTAAGAGTTGGATTTGAGTGGATTATGGAAACTCTTCTCTGAAGCAGACAGTTTTGGGTCATATTTTAGTAGTGGTTCTCTCGTAACTTCTGTATTTTTTTTTCTTTGCTTAAAGATATATTTTAATTGCCATTTCTAGGAGAGTAGGGAAAAAATAGAAACTACTCATTTAAACTTAACGTATTTTCAGGAAAGAATAACAACTTTTGTTATTGTTGTTCAATTATATTGTTGTTGATGGACCTTGAAATAATTATAAGCTTGGTATTAGAGACACTGTAATATTGTAATTCAGACGGCAGCTTTCTCTCCACAAATAAAGAAAGGACTGAATACAAGAATTTGGATTGTCACCCTGCAAACTTCTCTTAAATATTTTCTCTAAGATGTGCAAAATCGGAGCCTGGAGTTATCATTTGACTCTCCGCATTTATCTATGCACAGAAGAAAAAAAGCATAGATTAAGAACTTGAAAGGAAAATAATGAACTGCAGTTCAGTTTTAAACATGGATTTACAGAAAAAAATGGGACTAGCAATACATTTTAATGTATGTTAGTAAATCAGAACAACTGAAGCAACCTTATAATTTAGAAAAATCAAACAAAAAATAAACAAGCCTTTATCTTTAAATGGTTAAAATGCTATGAGGTTCTTTGGCATAGTAACTACCAGAGCCAGGTATGATCATATTTTACACATTCTGTTTTTCAGGCCAATTTCCATTTCTCTTCTAGATGTTCTCCTACTCGAACCATAGCATTTTGAATACTAGCTCTCTGTAAAATTTCTTCTGGTCCAATACCATCCATGGCCCAGAATGTGAAGGACTGGAGTACTCTAAAGCACAACCTCCAGATCACAGTTCATTGCCATTTGGCAATACCATCAGATTCACCGAAATGCATGGCACTGTAATGCCCATGTACAGAGTTGCAGCTTTCCGCTTCCCAAGTCTTCAGCTTTCTGGAGTGATGAAAGGTGAGGCATAACGCCTTACTGGCAACTATGAAGGTCGAAGGTGTAAGTTACCCTTCACTGTAGATGTGTGCACCATATTCACATACAGCAAAAAAAAAAAAGTGTTCCATCATTTGTGCTCCTAGTCAAGGGCTACCAAGAAATTTGCGGTTAAATACACCATGATGCCATTTGGGAATAACAGCTTTCAGAAAACCAGCCACGTAGCATAAATTTTAGCATTATTAGTTTGCTTCCACAACTTTCTCTTTACAGCTCCAGTGGTATAGTTACATGCTGCCTTGATTCTTTTATTTACTTTCAAACATGTACCACCCTATGAAGCGGATGCTGGCAGCTGAGGCATCCATTTTCTAGGCATTACTCTACCAAAATCAACAAAATAGTCAGTGGGTTATATCACTAAACTAAACATCATATATTAAATCTACACACTGCAAGTTGCAGTGTGAAAAGAATGTGCCTTTTACACCTTCGTTAGTGCTAGCATCCTCATTCCACTTAAACATAATATGCATGGATGTATATATAAAATAAATGAGTATTTATATACTGGTGTATTTGTATAAACAGAGAAGCCTGTGGGACCACAGCAGGTTCCCCAATTACAAGTCAGCCACAACTTTGCAATGTAGTTATTGGCTGCAATCAAACAGAAAAAAATATTTCTGTTGGATTTTGATTTCATTGAAAGCTTTAAAAATATCTTGAAGCCTTAAAAAGTGGGAGCAGGGGGGAGCTATAGAATTTGGGAAGAAGTTTACATGACTTTGTAATCAACAGAATGCCACAGCATTATTTTTTTATGTTTTTTTAGTAATGAAAAAATAATTCATTTAAAAAAAGGAAATATGTTATTCCAAATATGTATTTAGATGAACATTGAAATATTCCAAACTGACTTCTATATTTCAAAGAACACAGATTGTTTTATTTCTTTTGAAGACTAACATGGATGCATTTTCTCATCCTGATGTTTTCAGTGTTTCAAAAGAACTGCTAGGAACGATGTCAGCACTTTTCATAAGTTAACAGATGCCCTGCTGTCGTATATCAGCCACTTTCAACATTCAAATGAAGAATGCTAATACAATGCTGTGAAATTTGTATTGTTGAGTGTCTTTGTCTGTATGAATTTATTTTAACTTAGAATTCCTAAAAAAATTGTAAATTCTTAGCTATGTTCCATCTATAGTACTTGGTGAAGCCCTCCTGAATTGTGTTCTCAGCTTTCAAGAGATCTATCTTATCCCTTACTACTCTTCATCCTATTGAAACTGCTCACATATTCATAGCATTATAAGCACAGCAAATGTCACAGTATCTATCAACAATAAAAAAGACACTCCAAAATATGTTTAAGGTACACTTCACTTTGATTTATGTGATACATGCCGTTCTGGAGCTATGAGACTTTTGCTTTGAATGTACTGCAGTTTTACACTCCTAGCACTCTCTCTGGGACTAATCCAAATCCCAGTTGTTCAATGAGCTTTGGATCAGATCTAGATGTGCAGACCTCAGAAGTAATTTTTATTCTCTGGACGTAGTGCAGATCGCTATATCGAAAATAAACATTGTATGCTCTCTCCTGTGGAAAATATATATTTGTTCTTTCTTGTTTTGCTCTTTTTGTAAGTTAAATGTAGGTCATTCAGACTGAAGGTATATGGTTGCTCATTACGGATAGAGAAATTTAACACTTCTACAGGGCGTGAGACCAAACACTGAGCAACTGTAATCACTTGAGAAATGTAATAGCTGTGTGCTGTGTCTTATGGCTATTATGAAATGGAACTTATACCTAAAAATGAGGAAAACAGTTAGCTTTCTCCATTTATGGAGCTATGCCACAGTTATGACATAATTCATAGCCAGACAGAAAGTTCCAGTTGTATCCATAGACATTTCATAACTCAGTGTAGTGGAAAACTGATATTGAAGAAAGATTTTTGCCAAGTAAAGTTATTCATACACAAGCTTCCTTCTCATGACAGCTTCCCCACTGTACTGCAGAGCGATGCTGGAACTCTGCCTTGGGACCAGCACTTTCTACACCCACGCTGAAGGTTTATGTCCTGAGATGAGGTGCTTCTCATCCCCCATGCTCTCCTTCTTATCCTTACTACCTTATTACCCTGCAGTTTTGTGCAGAGATTTTTTCTAGCTGTTTTTCTACAATAAGTTCCTAAATGGTGGATCTTCAGGATGTTTCTTCCATGACTGCAAGAATTTAATGATCATCTGGGGCTTGGGTGCATTTTTCAACTTCCCTTATTACTTATTCTTAAACAGCTGCAGTTATCAGCAGTGAAAATAATTTGGACCATCCATTTTTCCTTTCAGGACCAGAAAAGGCAGAAAGAGAAAAGAATAAAACAGGAAAAAAACTCATGAGCAGACTCCTTACTTCTTGCTGTTAAAAGAAACAGCAACAAAGTAAAAACAAAAAAAAAACCCCAACCAAACAACCCCTGATGGGAGACACCACCCCCCCCCCCCCCCCCCCCCCCCCGTTTGATTCCTATGCCAATATGACCTGTTCTGGTATGTAGGAATCTAGAAGCATATCAGAAAATCTCAATATAAGAACACTGGCAATCATGTATAGTGTATATCTCGTATACATTGGAGGTATTTATCCTTACCTTTGGCTTAATTTCCTGTCCTCAGAAATTACTTAGGCTAGACTAAGCCTCAGATGGTTTAGTAATCTCCGAATTCCCTGCAGTTGCATTGTGACCCTTTATAGAAGTGAACACAGAAAAGTATGCCTGAGGTAGCTTTTATATTATATAGGGAATGCTACATAAAATACTTACTCTTTAAACTTTTCTCAAAAATTGCATCATTCTACTATTGTGATGTGCTACTCAGAATACATCTAACCAAAAACATGGAAAAAAAGGGCTGTAGCAGCTAGTATATGGAGAGCTGCCAGAGCTGCTAGAAGCCTGCTGCCACGTATCACAAGAAATTATGGCAGGCAGAGTCCCTCTCCTGCCCTTCTTGCCCTAGGATGCAAAAGGAATGTGAGTTGCAAGACCAAAATGTCAATGTTCGGACAAGATTTCTGTCAACTTTGAAATGTCTCTGCAGTCCCCTGGAACCCTTCATAGATGACTACGGTCAGATATGCAAAAGAGACTTATTTCCAGAAATCTGACTCTTGTCTGGATTCAGACATGTTGGTCATGGGCAGAGGTGTTGGGGCGCAGCAAGAGGGGCTGGTGGCAGCCAGTGGACAGGGCGATGGGCCCAGTGGAAAGGGTGCTGTCCTGCAGTGTCCATCAAGGTGGGCAGGGGACAGTAACCACCACTGGCCAAGAGATCGCTGGGTGAGCATGCCAGGACAAGGCAGGTCCACAGGTCGTTTTATCAAACAGACTTTTGTGGTGTTTTGGTAGGTCTTTGACTGATTTGTCGGACTATTAGATGCATTAAAATTATGCTTTGTAACTAGAAGATTTTAGCTTTAGTAAAGTAGAAACAGTTGTCAAGGAAGAAAGAATGAAAAGGAGGTCAGAAGGGTGTGAAGCCATGCAAGCAGTTAATGTCTGGCTTGTAGGTGGAGATGGCCTCATAGTTCACCTTCAGAGACTTCCAGGTATCCATGGAGGAAGCATATCATGTTACCAGGGAGATCCCATCAGCCCAAATGCAAGGTGGTAAATACATGCCCATCCTTGCTGTATTTCTATCAATGCTGTTTTATGTTCAAGGCCAGAAGAAGGATTTGCCCTGAGTCTGTGCTCCTCCAACTCAACTCATGCTGACACCAAGCTTCCCACCTGCAAGCACCACAAGAGCTTTGCAATCTTCTTTCTAAAGCTTGGGCATTATTGGCATTTAACAATATGACCAACCTTGACATCTTAAAACCTATGTACTTTCAAGCGTAAGATACATTTTTCCTTTCATGAGGTCCTAAAACCTGAAGCAGACACATACAACTTCTATGGAACATTTATTATTTTTTTAATTTAATTGCTTAACTTAAGCATATGCATCTGTAAATAATTAATATGATTATTAAATATTGTTTAATAAACAACACCAAACATTATATAATTAATATTATATAATTATATATTTAGCCATTTATGTTGATTCTTTTCACAGAATCTAGTTATTATTGTAATAGTTTAAACAAGATATGAGTCAGGCTGTAGAGACTCTACTCAGTGTTTTATTATTTAAATATGTTGTGTGTCATATTACTGGTAGCATGAAATGCTATTTCATAAAGACAGGAGTTACTTACAGCCACAGTACCAAGAAGTTCAGTATACAAGTCCGTTACCACAGCAAAATGTACAACTGCATAGCAATTAAGATAAGCTGGTACACTTGGATTGAAGGGAACTTCTTTTCCAGTGATCTGTATGAAGCAAAACAGATAATAGCCTTCAAAAATGACCTGCTCCAGCCTTTTATTCCTTAGCATTCTTGGTACTTACAAACACAAAAAAGATTAAGGGAAATAGATAATTGCACAAAGTTAATCTACTATCAAACTTACGTACTACCTAGTGTGAGACGGAGTTTAACTCTGTGTGTGAAAGAGTATGTTCACAGCTAAAAGAAAAGGAGAAACTCCCTGTACTCTATAGAACAATTTTGAAAATCTTTTTAGGAAATGAATAATGAAAAGATAAATAAAAATTATTTTTTTCCTTCAAATAAAAAGAAAAAACACACAGCTAAAACATTCATTTCCTTCAGTTTCTGTTCCCATTTCATCTTCCCCTATGCTTTATGACTGCTAATTTGCTAATTTAAAATAGCATGTGCAGAGTTTTTAACATTGATCCAGTAGCAATAAGAGGTCCAAGTAAATTACACAAAACTGAAAGCCTGTGCATGTTCTATTTACCACTGGGATTTCCTCAGGAAGGCCAAGTCTAGGTTTGCCTGGTCCCCAGCCTGGCCCTTTGAATATGACAGAAAGCTTGTTGCAGAATCCAGGTGTGGCCCAAAATGTGTTCCAAATATGAGCCAAGGGACGTAACTGAAAAAAAGAGCAAGTAATTTTTCATTGTTAGTAAAATAAAATTTAATAAAACATTCTATTTCATTCATTTTTAGCTTTCAAGTAAATGATTTTTTCAAAGTCTAAAGAGAATAAATTAGGAATAGATGAAGACAGTCAGAAGCTCAGAAAACCTGACTGAAATAGGCAGAAGCCATATCAGGCCTTTGGTTTATACTGAGGATTACGACTGCTTCCCAGAGGAAAATCTGTCTGTCCTGTAATCAATCTAGAGTATTTAACTATATATTGTATAGCTATATTTATGGTAGTTTTAAACTAGAATTTAGTTACTGGGACCTTGACATGACATAATCTCAATAACTAAATTACTTAGTCTCTGACTGGAATGGCTATAATTGCACAGGCTGTGGCCACCCTTCCAGCTTCCAGCCCAGACACCCCCACAGGTAGAATTTCTCATTCTTTGAGATGCCTCCTTGGGTGAACAGTCATGAAAAGCAGACAGGGACTTCATTACTCCTCAGTCCCTGAGGTTTTTACAGAGAATTTTCGTCCAGCTTAAGTGAAGCCTGGACCAATAAATCTAAGAAGAACCACACCAAGTACTTTTTCTTCTTTTTTACTTTTTTTTTTCTTTTTAAAAAAACCTATATTCAACCTGCTCTGAAGGTTTTGTTGAGATCATGATGGCTGCTATATAATGCTGTCAACACAAATCATTCTGGTGTACCCTGAAGAGCAAATATGCAGAACAGATAAAAAAAGTAAAGATATTACACTATGGGGTTATTTACAAAATAGCAATATTTAGAGAAGACAAACAACAGACAAAATATATATTTTTGTCTGTGCTTTGCTGGATATTGCTCTGCATACAGCAAAATGGACATAATTCAGTCCAAGGCCTGTTATATCTCCATTGTAATTAGTTGTTAATTTTACTGTATTATATTTTCATGACTACAAGCTCTGCATATGTTCAATGCAGTGACTAGAGATAACTGTTTTGTAATGAAATAACTGAAGAAATTGTAGATTATTTAATTGGCTGTGCAGTAATGCAAGGATGGCCTCAACTTTTCCTAAGAGAGGAGTTTATTTTGAACATGAGTAAGTGTTAAAGATGCCAGAGTCAGTGATACAAACTGTAGCACCTGGAGCATGATGGGATCAAATGAATTTACTGGGTGTGTTAAGCCATATACAACTTTTGCATCTTCTGCCTCAAATGTTCCTGACGGAAGAAGAAAAAAAAAAGAACAACCAACAATCAAATCCAAAAGTATACATATTTTTGACACACACTAACTAAACATGAGAGAGAACACCTTTTTTTTACTTACCAAATATCCTGTCCCAGATGATGAGTGTGCCACCAAAGTTTTTGTCAATGCAGTAACGATTTCTACCTATAATAAAAATCATTTATAAGACCAGTAATTCCACACAGAAGAATATATGCAACTGAATTATGAAGGGAAACCTTCATCATTAGCATCAACTTATAATCTAAAAATAATTTTAAAAGGTAGCTAACACACCACTTATCATACATCTATAAAATCTCTTTTTTCTTTCTAGGCTTATTGTTCTCTTTTTATTCAGATTCAAACATACAAACCCAATGTGTCATACCCAAAATTTCCGTGAAATAAAAGGGTTCATTTGGAGAGTAAACTCAGTTCAAAATATATCTATAAAGACATATTAAAAAGCAAACAAAAATCATTTCACCAGTTTATACCTAAGAAAATATATGCTAAATACATTTATGTGCAATCATCTCATTAATGGCTTTCAGCTGTCCCTATCTTCTATGTCATATGTCTGATCCCGGCTTCATTATTATTAACTTCAGTGTGAGGAAAACCGATCCTTCTATCTGTTTTCTAGGGCATCTATTTGTATATAAGCCGTCCTGTCAAAAGTATGAGCAAAGAAACATTGATTACATATCCCCAAGTTTGTGTGGATGGTCCAGAGCAACTGTACAGCACTTGATCAGCTCTGGAGTGATTCTGCTTAACTCCGATCAGGATCAGAGGATTAGTTTGGATTTACAGCAGAGCAAATAAGAGCAGAGTGTCTCCCTCCAGGATTACCAGTACTTGTGCAAATTTTAAGGATTAGACACTTACAGCACCACAGTCTTTTTAAAAAGTCTACACAGTGCCATAAACACTTTACACAGGGAGGATATAATAAATATTAATAACGTTCTCTGTACATATAACTGCATTTGAGTCTGTTTCAAATTATTTTTTTCTTCCATTGCCTTATTACTTTTTCACTTGTTATCTCTGCACACTGAATGAGCCAGGGGCATCTATGAAATCCACTTCTATTCCTCAGATATATTAATGGTATTTTTCAGCAGGCAGTGGAGTAGCAATCCATTTTACATATGCAGCATGGTCTTAAATGCCTCTGAATATTGGTGAAAAGTCAATCATCATGCACTTCTGTGAAGCGAGATTTTTCAATAATTCAGACAGCTGAAACCAAATTCCACCACAACATTTAACAGTTCTTCACCTAAAAGATAACTATGTCTTTTTGCACACTCAGTGCTTGAATTTGAATGCAAAAGCATCTGTTAGTGATGGACAAGTTGATGACGCTTTGGTAGTCAGGGAAGGATAAGATATTTTTATATCACTCTTCATATTTACGAACATTGAATTGTTTTGTTCAAAGTCTTCCAATTATTTCATGTTATCCAGGTTTAATTTCTGCTCAATAATTAATCCTAAGTGTAAAAATTTTAAAATTAAATGTAAGTTATAAAAAAGGGTTTTTAAAATACTGTGACATTTCTAACTGAACAAGGACTATTTTTGAAGCAATGATCAAAATTAAAACCCTTCTGTAAAACTGATGTTACAGTACAATTCTAGTACTTTATTATTATTATACAAATAGTGACCATGTGAAAAACACACTGAGGAATAAGAGGTTACGCTCTTAGCTTACCATGATGAACTCTGTGATGACTGGGAGTATTAAGAATCCACTCCAGAGGCCCAAGGTTGGTGATAACCTTAACAAAAGGTAATGTTTCAATGAATTTGAAAGTACTATGTAAAATGAAGAAGAAGGAGGAAAAAGAGGGGAAGGAAATGTATAAAGAGGACGTTTATATTAAGAAGAATTGCATAAAAAGAAAAGAATATTTTTTTTGCCTGAACAATTTCACTGTATTGTTGTTGCAAGAATTTGCATCTAAAAAGTGAAATTTAGTAATGCAAGTTAAAAATTAAATTCCTTTTTCATCCAGCAGCACATTTTAATCTTATTTTTATTATCAGTTCATGATTTCATACAGATCATTTCACTCACACTTTTTACCCATATCCACTGGCATTGCTTGGGATCCAGTGTAACTCTCAGATCCCAGTTATGTGAACACTTCACATCAGCAAATGGCTGGCACTGACCCAGAAACAAGCACTCCCTCCTTCAGTACCTTTGACCGCTTGTTCCTTCTGTCAATGCTCTTCTTTCACCCCGGCACAAATGCAGTAACACAACAAAACCTGATTAGGGAACTGATGCAAGTTAAATGTAATTTTGTTTTGTTTTTCTAAATTAGTTTAACTGGACCAGTTCCTGAATCTGATCCAATATATGGTCACAAATACACCGGCATGAGTTAGAGGCATGAAAAGAAAGTAGACCAGCATAAATTCATAGCAGAGCTGCGAACTAAGGCAACAATTCAACGGTACAGAAAATCCAGGCTTGATCATTTTAGTACCAGCCCAAAAATGACAGAAAGTGTTAATTGCCATAAACTTACTCTAATGATTCAACATTTGTCAGAAATTGTATCAGCAGGGTTTGTGCTAAATTGGGTACTCTCCTGTATTATGGAGCCAGCATTAATTTCAAATGTTGTGCTTTGGTTAGCTCAACAGAAGTGTGTGGATACCCAAACACAGCAACCATTACTTAATCCCAAACACAAAACCATCAATCACAAATAGATCCAATCACTGTATGACCAAAAAGGATTTCTGTTCAAAAGGTATCCTAAAATGGTATCTATTCACCATGTCTGATTATGGCCATAATGTCTCGCAATTAGAAGAGGGACAAAACCAAAAAGGCAGATTAATAAAAATGCTTAGACCTTAAGAAACAAACCCCTGAACCTATCACTTTGTCTTTTACAGAACTTCATTTGTAAATTTAATACTCATACTGCAAAAATGGGTGATCTGTAATATAATAATAGAGATAATGTTGGCAAACAACACATTAAGCAGAGAGGCAGACAGCCATTACTCATAAGAACAGGCCCATTCATCTAAATAACTAAATATACAAGGATTTTTATTCATTTAAGGTTTACAGAACAAAGTCCTAAAACATGCCAGTTCCATTTCTGTTTTATTCACACTTGTGCAAGTGGAAGTAGATCTGCACTCAAAAAGTAGATGCAGGAAATTCTTCAGATGTATTTAATTTATTATCAATCAGGCAAATATCACAATATTTATATTGTGAATAAACAATATACAATAAACAATTTTTGTTCGTTTTTGTCTTTAATAATAGCTATAATAACTTCTACTTAACAGGTTAAGGAGAGCATTTCTGTAATTAAAGGAATATAGAAATGAGCAAATTCTTCAGATAGAGAAAAGTGCAACATTTGGAGCATCTGTCTCAAAATCCTGCACACACTTGACTGGAAAAGCAGAATACTGGGACAAGTTTGTTTTGTTTTAACTCAGAAGCCAAGGACAACATAAGTAGGACCATTTGTTTTTCTCAGTTCTCCCTCAAAATAAGTTCAAGCCTGAAAAGACCACCTAAAGGTGAGAAACGATTCATCATTCATGCTAGCTCCATTTCCCGCCTCTCTCAAGCAGAAAATCCCACTGTTTTAAGCTATGTGAGATGTGACCACTAAATTAATTTAATCTGAGTCAAATGTCTTGGACTGAACTGCAGCCCAGCACCTGAGAAAGCAGTGATTTATCTATTAGACCACACCTAACTTTGATCCACTTGGTTTCAACATATTTTTAGCTCAGTATTTTAACAATTTTTGTGAAAATAAACCAAATCTGGGCTAAGAGAGCAGGGAATCACTAAGGAATAGCAGTCTTCACTTTTAGCCTACAGGTGGATTATAATAAAATGTCCTCATAACGAATACCTTCAAGTCTTCAATATCCAACTGATTAAATTCATATTTTAAAATTAAAATTCATCCTTTTGAAAGTCCACATAATACATCAGTATGTTAAAGTAGAACTTTGTGTCTTGGGGCTCCCTAAGGACCTCAGGAACTTACATAAAATTTTAAATAAATACTTCTACCTAATCCTAGAGACAGTATTTTCTTTGGAAAACGAAACCTCTCTCTTCCTTTAAAATGGTCCCACCCCACTACACAGTCTTTCTTTGGGTGATGACATTTACAAATCTACTGAAATATCTTCTCTGCAGCATCATTAGTGATTGACACCTGAGCCTACTTTGATTCATTTTTCAGCCAAGGTTACCTCCAATGCAAAGACATACTAGCCACATGCTGATGGAAATATCATCTGAGATAACAATTATAACCACATGATTTTTAAGCTCAGAGGTGGTACAGAACTCTGTACCTGACCAAGCAAAAATTCAGCATGCTGAAATTAACAATCCATAAATCAACACTTTGGTTAAAACACATCAAAAATATTTTTTCACCAGACATTCAAAATGGTACAGGGGTCTATTTCTAGAAACTTCCTTTGCTATCAGTAAGTTTACTTTTATATATTTAGCACATTTTTAAAACAGAAAAAAACCTGTTATCAGTGGAAAACATTTGGTACCAAAAAATTATAAATATTTTATACAAGTATATTGCCTTTGCTATCAGTAAGTGGAAAACATTTGGTGCCAAAAAATTATAAATATTTTATACAAGTATATTTTATAAATATATCCATATATCATTCCAACAAACAGAAACATATCACTGCTGGAAAGCTGAATTTTGAAGGCTCCTGCAGTTCCACATGGCAAATAACTTAATTATTTTGTTGAATTTTTCTATATTCTGCCATCTTACGGGGGGCAAAACTCCTACAAGCAGATCTTTCACCAGAGTAAGTTGTCAAGGCTAGGATAAGACAATTTTTGCCAGGCAAGATTCTGACCCTGTCATGTCGGGCTGACAGGAACTTACTGAGATCACAGTGATGTGAATGAAGCTTGTAGGAACTGACTCATAACAAAATTTAATGTGATGTAACAATGGCCCATGTTCAAAAGAATACCTAACAGGCAATGGAGAGGAGCAAGTCAGTGGCAGGTATTCCACCCACCCATCTACTTTTCAGCTGTCAGTCTACCCTTGTTTCTGTGCCTTCAATGAGTCATGACATTTTCCTTGCAGAATGGCAACTGAAAGGAGCTTGTAAGTGTTCACGGTAGCAGTAACCAGGCTTATGCTGCAGCTGCAACCAGTCACTAAAGCATATACACCACTAGGTCTCACTCATTCAAAATAGAAAAACATTTTCAGCCTAAAATAGCTTTGTATTCAAAATGGCTTTTTAGAATAAGAATTTTCACAGTGTTCACAATTCAGGAAAAAAAATTAAAATTAAAAATGTTAAAAAATAACAAAATAAAAGTGATAAGAATAGCAGCACAGCTCAGTTTTTGTGGCAGGATTTTCACCAAAAAAAGAAAAAGCTTTCTGCTACTATAATTTTTGTATGCAGTAGAAAGGTTTGTTTCAGACCTTTTTTACTGGAAATTAGCATCAGAATTAAAAAAAAAAAGTGGAAATGTCATTATTCAATATCCCTATCGAATGTACTTCAAACCCTATTTCATACTATTGAAAGAAAAGAGTCTGCTTGTCAATATAAAATATTCTTGTTCTTTATATCATGATCTTGCAGTGATTTGGGGGAATACAGCAAAATAGCTTCCGATCCCCTAAAAGCAGAAATATCCCAACTGTTGTCCAACGATGACCTTACCTGTATTTTTACTAATACGGCTGGGGGGTTTATGTTTGTGTTTGTTTCCCTGATACAGACATCTGCTGTTCTAAATCAATTCCTGTCTCCAATTTTTCCTCTCTCAATTAACACATCATGTGCACCTCAACTCCCATGCCAGTGACCCACAGATGAACTGCAGCATTCCAGCAAAACTCTTTTCCTGTTTGCTTTATTTATTTTTTAACATTCCATAGCCACAAAAATAATTTTTTACTTGCCAAAATCCTCACAAATGGACTCAATAAACTACCTACAAATCAGATATCTAGGTATCTCATGTATACCACTTATAAAAGCTTTGTCAAGTCTCTCCACAAGACATGTATTCTTATTCTTTTTTCTTAAACAAACAACATATCTCCTCCATTATTGTACTTGGGTATGGCTAAATAATAAAGCAGAATTACTGACAACACTTGAAGCAATTCCAAGAGCAGTTTAACAAACAAGGCAGGCTAAAAGTTGAATGCTTAGAAACGGTTTCCGTGCATTACTGAATAAAACATGCTGGAAGTGAAATCTTTCTATATAATGAGAACTAAATGTTTTTTTCTATAATAGTAGTTCTTATATAAAGATGTTTCCTTTGTGACAGCAATCCCTAGCCTAAAGGAAGAGAACATTATGCAATATCTCTTGCGGCATGTAAGCACCTCCGTTTGCGGTCTCAGAGTTTGTCAGCGCCAAGGGAAATCTTTATTGCCTGGTACCTGCACCACTTCAATGTAGTACTTGTTTAAATAATGAGAAAAAATCGTGACATGAAATCCAAGGGAAACTTTACATCTTGTGTAACAACTCCTCCTGTCACCACTACAACATGAATCTTTGCTTAACTCTGTTTCAACATGAACGTTAGGAAGGAATGTCGACTGAGTAGAGCAGGCAATGTTACAGTAAAACCATTCGTATATAAAAAAGTTAGTTGTGTAGGTTTTTTTGTCTCTAAGAAAAGCTGTTTGTAGCATGGCATTACTTTCAATATCATAGTGTTACTGATCTCCAGGACAGGAGGGGGCAAATTCATCCCTGGACCATGACTAAGAAGCACTCTGAACTTTGGGGTTTCGGTTAGACTAGTTGGTAGTAAACCACATATTACTATGGATTTCCTCATCAAAATCAAGATCACGATTTTTATTCCTGGTATATATATCTATATTTCAGACAGTCTGGTGGGGAAATTTAAAAATAAGACCTTAATTACATTCCTCAGTAGAGCTGCTGTGTTAATTCAAGACAACACACCCATGTATTTATACAGATGGCCCTGGTGATCATGTTTGCCATGTGAAATCTCTACAGGGAAGCTGGGGAAAGGCAGAACTCCTAGGATATGTGCTCGTCTGCCAGTTTCACACTTTGAAATCCTCGGCAAACCCTGATTTATATACCGCCAACTGTTTTCCTATCTGATTAGGCAGTTTTCTACTCCAGGAAGCATGTAAAATGGATGTAGCCAAATTTCCACACTGAGGAGCGAAAAAACAATATTTATAGTTTAGAAATAAAACAAGCGAGAGGAATCAGGCCTGTTGGGATCATAAAGACTTTCATAGGGGGTGAATTTCTGATAAATCTGGATTGTAGGAACGGGAGGTGAAAGCCCAGTTTTAATGGATAGTCTGGTTTAGGGCATATTTATAGAATAAACACACAGGCTCAAGAAATGTGTTTATAATAAATTATCTTCAAGGAGGTTGCTGTCACTTTTCATTGTTTTACGCCTCAATCAGGAGGTAAGGTTTGAATCAAACTGGCACCTTACATGAATATTTCCATTAACACTTTCAAAATATGGATGCAACTTTTTTTTTTCTTCAAAGGTCAAATTAAGCCTTGTTGCGGGAAAGATGATCACATACAGGAAGTTTCAATCAATTTATCCACTAAAAGTGAGAGAAAACCTACACTAACTGGTTGTTTTAGTTGCAGCATTACAAATACCAGAGCATGGAGGAAGTCGCTCTTTCAGTCATATATCAAGTTAAGCATTTTAAACAAACTCCAGGAGAAAAATTGCTACACAATTTCAGTATTTTTCAGCAGCTTGACAAATACATGCTGGCAATTGTGGGTTAAAAACCAGAAAGTAATCAATCAGTATGCCAGTCCTGAAATAAACTAATATATAGCCAAGTATAGCTCTTCACCTTCCTCTTTCAATAGATCAAAATATAGTCAACATCGTACCCTTTATGTTTTTAACAAATGAGGGCCTTTCAAATTTTCTGTTGGCTTTGAAGCCATAACTAACTTAAATAGACTCTCAATGAGGACAAGGCATGAAAAAAACTCAAAAGTATTACATGTAATATGTTAAGATCATAAATTAGATTTTTTTTTTTTTTTTTGACAGAGAGCAGTATCTCTAACTTGTCTCTACATTAATGTGATATCCTTTCATTTTTGTATTAACTTTATTTGGTAAATGTGATATTT
The DNA here is from genome assembly GCF_000687185.1 of Egretta garzetta. NCBI lineage: Eukaryota > Metazoa > Chordata > Aves > Pelecaniformes > Ardeidae > Egretta > Egretta garzetta. Next base: position 1,209,432 of record NW_009258218.1, read on the forward strand.
AGATTGTTTTGTAGGATGCAGAATATACTGAAATGTGTTGCATCTCTAAGGAGCTCATTTCACTCTTATCTTGATAATGCTCCAGAGCTACAGTAGACACAAGTGGCCTAACTAAAACTCTTGAAATGCAATTTTTAGTTTTAGGGTTTCTGCAGGCAGATTAGCAACAGCCAGGCCCACTGCTGCTGAAGTAAACATTTCACAGCTGTCTCTTGCAAGAAGAGTCTTTGGTGCAAGGACCAGAAACCAACACTCAAACTCAAGGACTTAATTATTAGGATGGAAAGTCAAGTTCCTGCTTATGTTCTTATCCCATAAACTCTTCATTTCTGGCCTCACCAGTGACTCAGCTTCAACAGGGAAAGCGAAAGGTTCCTCTGCCCAGATTGTTGCCCATTAAATGCAAATCTCCAATAAAAGCCACTTTTTGAATGAAAAAGTTCACCGGCTCCTATGCTGCATGTTGAACTCAGAGCTACTGGCTGCAGAGCACTACTCAGTTCTTTTAAATGACTTATATATTTTTAAGTCCCTCTCTACACTGCAGTTCAGTTGAAAGAGAAGCTAGATAAGAATAAAATACTTAACTCACCATGTCAAGGCACTTCTGGGTAGACTCGTAACTGAAAGTGCCAAGAAACACTTAGGTTTAAAATAGGAGGCGCATCCTGGGGCTACTAAGGTGTAAAGTCAGCACTCCCAATCATTATTGAGGTCCTAGGAGCCAAGGAAGGAACTCCAAACCTCATCCCACTACATTTTTCCTGATTAAACTGTGTTCAAATGCAGCCTACACTTAGCAGGACAGGAACAGTGTACTCTCTTGTGAATGTTTTATTTTCTCTCTCTTTTTAAATTATTTTTATTTAAAACAAAAATCAGAGTTATATACTTTATATATCTAGAAAGATAATACTCTTCTCTCCTTGTGGGGGGGAGTGAAACATGGGAAAGTGGAACACATTTTGCAGTTATTGCTATTATTTCCGCTTAGCGATAGCATTGTTAGCTTTGCTCTTCTCCGTGCTCTGGCAAGTGCAATGATGACAAGACTTTCATCCTGCAGGTTGGTCAGAAAATCTAATAAGCCTTTTTGGCAGACACACTGGATTGAAGCAGTGAGATCTCTTTGTTTCTTGGAAACATGTTTGAGTTTTATTGTCTATATTGTATATATCCTATCTGGACCTACAAAGGCACTGTCTGTATTAAAGAAAGTATTTTTATCTCCCTGGTATTTACTGACTTATTTGTTCTCCTCTTCCCAGTAAGTGCTTGAGTTGACAGTTTGCAGCAGGAGAACAATGAGTTTCTGAATGATAAAAACATCAGCTATCAAGAATGGGACCAGAACTTTCTTTTATAAACCAAAATGTTGTTCTTTATGCAAATCAGTGATTAGTTAATTCCCCACTGTTTTCAGAATAATTTCTTGGATCTTTCTAAAAGTGTGAAAATCTAGCTTCTAATAGCCAGTAGGCTGTGAGACAACATGATCCATTTCTAGGAATTCCACTTTAAAACATCTGTGTCACTGAGAGTTGTCACACTAGGAGAATGGCTGTATATCACCTCTACATTACATTCACCTTTCTGATGACTCTTAGCAAAAGTCTCACGAATAGTAAGTTTTTAGATTAATCCCTCGTAACCTGACTAGGACAGATGTGTGTGTTTCTAATTTCAAAGGACCACATCTGACAGACCCATGTCTATTTTTGGCTATAGTGCTGAATTAAAGAAAATAAGCTTGCTTTCTTATTAAATGCACCGATATATTAGAATACAGAAAATGAAAGGTTTTGTTGGTACATGCTATTTGAATTCCAAATTAGTTTCCAGCATCAAATTCAAGAGACTGCAATTTCACAATTATATTCAATACACTGGAGTATCACTGATTTTACCTTTTACTGGTGATGCTCTTTATTAAAAAAAACACCCAAACAAACAAAACCAAACCATGTTTCTCATCTCAGCTAGGAAATCAGATAAGTCCAGCATACTCTGGTCCCACTGTGATCCATTCCATACCACTTGTATACCACCATTTTGTAAAAACTTCCACATGTTGAATTTGACTCATTACTCACTGATCTTATAGGAACTATTCACAGTACATTAAATTAAGCATAAATAAATAACTTTGTAAACAAGGCCTCTATTTTTTTTACCTGCCAGCAGAGCATCTCCATTTTTAATCTGCAAACTATCAAAGCTTTTATCTCATTACCAAAAAGCTTTCTCCAACTCCACAAAACAACCACAGAAGCAAAACTATCTTCTTCCCACTGCAAATGCTCAAAAGCATTATAGTCAAATAAGTTTTGTTAAATTGCCTTTTAAATTTGAAGTCTCATTTCTTGATCAAATTAGCTTTCAGTTTTAAGAAACAGATTGCTAAATTGCTTCTAAATTACTGACTACTGAAAGTACTTTAAATAAACCTTGTAGCACTTGCTTACTCCTGCATTCCTTTCTTGTTTATTCATATGAGACTATAGCTCACAATGTGGAAAAGGTAGGTCCAAGAAAATGGAAGAATGAAATTTGCAAAGAAATAGAGAACCAATCTCATTTATTAGGGCCTTGGAATTAATAACTGAATATTTTATCTATTGTCTCATGCTGTTGCTTATTTATCACATTGTCCTAAAGATGTTATGATTCTTTTAAGTTCCATCTAACAGACTTTTGTCTCAAATAGTTACTGCTTAAAAGACACGTATGTTCTCTAGAGTTTCAAGAATAGCTTTTGCTATTGACACAGTAATCACAGGTGTACTGCTACTTAAAACAAATACACATATTTTTATGTATTTTACTTAAATTTACTTGGTTCTTTAATCTGCTTGTTTAATTTCCTTATTGACCCTATGCTCATATTTGGAAAGAAAAAACCAAAGCAGAACATAGAGGATTTTTTCTGAATTTTGCCATCTTCCTAGGTAAAAGCTGATTGATGTAAGGACTCCAGGGCTGGGCCACAACAGCTCACCTGGACTTAGGGAGCCCCGATGTGCTGTGCATGGCTTCCTGCCAGGAACAGAATTCCTTATCATTAGAGCATGAAGCCTCCACATTTTCTCTCTCTCTCAATGTTTTTCATTAAAGAAAACTGAACAGAAGTCAACGCTAAAGAAAATCATAGACAGAAACTTCAATCAGTACACACTGCACATAAGTGCAAAATATATTTTTAGAAATGTACTTCCACAGCAAGTTTGGGTTTTACTGAATTGGTGTTTCCTAACAAAACCAAACATATTCTGGCCTATATCTGTAGCAATTTCACGTCTCTCTTCCCATCCTGCATTAGGTGTTGCCAATTTTTTTCCCGTTCCTCACCCTTTTTCGTCTATGTTACTCCTGGTTAACAGTAGTGGCTCACCTTTTTCTGCTCCCAGAGTCTGATGAGGTAGGAAGACTTAAACAAGGGAAAAAGAGATGCCTTAAGAAACCTGACTTCTGTGAGTATGCTAAAGGGCAGATTACAGTCTTTCCTTAAATTAGAAAATTAAACAGAAACTAATGCATGTCAAAGATCAAACAGGCAAGGAATAATCTGCTGCTGCAATTACTACCAACAGGGATTGATTCAGTTGATACTTTCCAAATACAATTTGACATCTCATAAAAATTACAGCTAAACCAACAGAAATCAATTTCTGTTTTTCACAGGTGTCTATCAGGTTATAAACACACCTAACTTATTGGTTGTAATAAATGTAATAAATGCATAACGGAAGGATATAGTTTAATATGAGCCATAGACCTTCCGAATCACCTGTGAAAATAAACTGAAATGGAGTATTTCTGTCTGTCAGTAACAGTCCTGAAACATTTTGTGGCTTTTGAAAAATTAGATTTTTAGTGCTCCTTGACCAAAGTTGTGGGGTTTTTTTACTCTCCTTATTATCTAGATGAAAATGGTCTCGTCATAGAAACCATTTGAGAGCAGATCTACTGACTGAGTTATTCTATTGACCTAAAAAGTATTGGATAGGACCAAAAATTGTTTTCTCTTGATTTATTGAGATTCTATCTTTATGCATTATAACAGAAAAGTGCGTTCTTCATTTAGTTTTGGGTTGTTTTGGTTTTTGTTTTAATTTTTCATTTAAATAAACTACTGTGAATTTATTTCAATACTTTGGTGCTACTCAGAGATTTTTTAAAAAATCTTTGCAAAATTTTTGATACCATTTCAGATTGCCATGTACACAGTGCAATAATGCACAGAAGCAGTAAAAAAAAACAAAAAACAAGTGGACTTCAGGAAGTGAATTTCTTGTAATGGGAGAATATTGCTAAATGAAAATGCATAATTTAAGTCACAAAGTCATGTTTACATTCTAGCACACCCAACCTTTCTTTATTAATTACAGAAATGCCTTTCTTGTATCAGTAGCCCATTCTGATTTTGGTATTAGAGATCTTTTAATATTATTAAAGAACAGTATAGTATAAAATTTATATAAGATTTATGCTATTTAAAATGCTGTACTACTTTATATAAAAGGCCAAAAGCTAATGCATACCAAGTATGCAGGAAATAAAGAAGTCTAACTGAGATAGAATGAGTGGGTACTTTTGATCTTTATGATTTGGTATACTGTCTTCATGGGAATATATGAGCCACTTGAGTTAAAATAAAATAGACCATGTTCAATCTGCTGGTAGGAAAGCTGGACAAAAACTGACATAACATATAGTGAAGAAGGTCAAAGTTATAACACAGGAAACTTCTCTTAGCATTGTCTGAAACAGCACTGCACACATTCTAAATTAAAGTTTAGGAAAATATCAGGGATCATACTTTGGCTATAAACTTTTGCTCTAGGCTGAAACATGGCATAGAAAGTTTCAGCACAGCATGATCCTTTTCTTGTAACATCTTCCCTCAGAAACTTTCATATACTTTCGTTCTTTCCTAATACTTAAATATAATCTACTTTTTCTTTTATAAAGCAATAAATTGTGCATATCCTTTACTAAACTTTTCAGTGCTATGAAAAAAAATTGCTTATTAGAGAAAAGATAATTTTTTTACTGTATCTTACTAGATTTTCTGAAGGAGAAGGATGTGTGAAAGTTGTGAATTTATGATTTCGAAACATTCTTGACTAGTCAATATGGGGCCAAATCTTGCCTAAGGAAACATCAATACTGATTAAAAGCAACAGAAATCTGAGGACAAACTTGACACTTCTCATCAAATCATCCTGCATTTTAGAATCAAACTATTACATCTTGCACTGGCAAGATAGAAATAATGAAGCGTATCTCCACTAGACCCCTAGTGACACATACTGTCACCCTGTAACAGCCCCCACCATGGGATCCCAGAGGACACCAGAGCTTCCAGGAGATGATGAATCTCAGCTCTCAGAGCAAGGGCTAGCAGCAGTCACTGAGACAGGATGCTGTTTTCTACGTAACCCCAGGCCTATAGCCGCAAACAAACCTCATATGTTGGGAAAGTGCTGGAAACTGAGACTTAGAGAAAGGATTTTAATTTTACTATAATCTGTTTAAGATAATTAGAACTGTTAAAATTCAGGAAAAGGACTGTTTTAAAAAAAATTAGTGTCACAGCTTCAAACAGTTAAATTGTAACAGTTGTTGCAAAAAAAACCCCAGTATAATGGTGAAGCATCATATTAACTTCACCAAAAATATTGGCTAATATAAACCCTGGTTGCTGCAATAGCTGCTACTACTTCCCTTCCATTCCCTTCTCCTGTGTCTTATGCCCTTGCCCTTGAGAGCAGGAAATCTGCTAATAGATGGTGTAAACGTATTTCTATTTTGACATCTTTTTTGACCTTGAAGCATGACTTCAACGTATTTCAACTCATTTCACATGGCTACAAAATGAACAATATCAACATTAAGAATATCTTCCCTTGTAAACAAAGATCTAATGATTGGATCAACGGGATCAGTACAAAAGATCCATTGTTTTTCCACTGGCGCAATAATTCAATAGTAAGGAGTGCTTATCTTTTCATTGAGACTGAAATTCATTCCTGTTTAGACTAGTGTCTAAACTTGGCACGTGGCACATACTCTATGGAAATTCCTTTTAAACCCTATGAAGGATTTAGCACTTTAGAGGGATGTAGGTGATTCATAAGCCTTTGAAATTCACTTTGGAAACTTTAGATGCACCAGTGCTGAGACTCATTGTGTTACCACTACACAGCAGAACATCAGAAACATCTCAGCCAAAGAAGAAATGGCTTCAGACAGCACAGAAGAGGTAAATGAGGAATATTGTATTTCTTCTAGTGATAAAACATAGTAAGACCAGTTTGCAGAACCTAAGGCATGGTCAAAGAAACTTTGCTATGATGTGATTCAGAATATACATTTGGTATAATTTCAAAGCGTTCAAATTTGTTCAAAACATTTTGACAAGCTTAATTGTGTATTGCTTGAGTTTATGCTAGTTCTGGTGATGTGTGTGACATTTTATTGCAAGCCTTTCGTATTCAGGTGGTGTTGCAGAGCATCAGATGTATTAATGATTTAGAAATGTGCCCAACAGAAGTGAAATTTCAACAACAGAAGTTTGCTATTGGGTCACTGCAAGTAGCTTTTTTCCTTTTTTTTTTTTTTTAGTTTTTTTTAAGGAAACACACAGAAAAGAGAAAATAAAAACTGTAATTTAAGCAACAAAATCACCTAAAAGAATGGACAAAGGAAATAAAAATGTCTTCCAAAAGAATCATCCTATAGCTCGCATAATGAAACTACAGAGGGGAAAAGAACATCTGTATAGTCAGAATATTCAAAGGAGTTAAGTGTTGTAGGGACAATTAGTCCTCAGCCTACTAGGGGCTACTGAGAAATATGCTACTGAGATATAACATTGGATGCTTTTAAACACCCCTACTGTAGCACTAGGGAGAATGCAGAAGGCTGTTCAACTATCTGAGAAGTGTGGGAAACTATTTACTAATTACAGTAGGTCATTACCTGTATATGTATGTAAACTAGATATGGTCTATGCACTCACAAAACACAAATAAATAGGTGCAGTCATAAACAAATCAGCATCAGATAATCAAAGAACATTTTGTATCTGAGAACTACTTGCACTAAGAAGGAAACTATATCTGACTTCAGTTGCAACTTTAAATGATCTTTAAGAAGCACTGGGGTTTGGATATTTTTCCCTGAAATATTTGTCTTAGAAATAAAATTAGTTTCAGTATCTGCCAGAAATGTTTAATAAGCTGCAAGATAGGAAAACATAGTATTAAAATAGCAAAAAGTTTTGATTCCTTACAGTTACTTTTTTTTTAACATCTAATTGGGACCAACTGGCCTCATTGCTTCTTATAAACTTAGCAATATATATCCAGAAAAAGGAATAAAAATGAACAGATGTTTCTCCTTAAAGAAGTCAGACAAAGATTTTTCTTACACAATAAATCAGCTGCTAGTGGATTTCCAGGACACTGCTCCAGGCTAACTGTTTAGGTATGGCTTAAAAACCTGGTTTACCTCTGTATGTATCCAAAACTGGTAAAGCAGATTAAACTGTAGATGAACAGCAAACACTGAAGGGGGAATGAAAAGTGCCATGGGCAAGTTGAAAATCTGAAAAATAAGAAAGAAAAGATGCATTAGCTATATCATTCTAAACTTGTGATAATATAACAAAGTACTATCTCAGGAGCTCAAAGCACTGCACAAGATAATTCCTTTTTCTAATACCTCCGTAATGTATCCATTATGTAGAATAGATACTGATTATTATGTAACTACTAGATGTGCTATAGCAAATCAGACATAAATTGCTGGAAAAGTGATTTGCCAAAAGTCATAATGAGAGCAAGTAGAAAAATCAAGACGAGAACTCAGAAATCCTGAGATTAGATGTTTATTCTGTGTACTATATGGAGCAGACAGCAACGTATCCTTGACATGAAGGGTTCATTTATAGGGGAGAATTATCACAGGATAAGCAAGGTGTGAATTTATAACACTATAGCTTTTCCATCTGAACTCCCTACGTGAGCACCATAAGGGCAAGGCAGCTTACTTGGCTTTCAAAGTTAATTACAAATTCACACCCTAACTTCCACACGGCCTCTCCCTCGAAGCCCCGCTAAGTTGCTGAGTTCTAAAGATGTGCTAGCATGAAAACAGTTTCAGAAAAATGCTTACTTAGGAAAGACACTGGTAACTTACATACAGAATAAAGTCCCAGGAATTTCACAATTAATCCCTTAACTGGCTGAGCAATAGAATAAGACTTCCAAGACCTTCCCATGTTAAAATTCAACCTGCCTTCTTCAGAAAAAGGCTTATCTTTTTTCTTTTTTTTCTTCTACCTGACACTGTGTTATACCAAGGCATATCTTTTTCTTTTTTTTTTTCCTACCCGACGCTGTGTTATACCAGCCGCATTAAAAAGTTAAGCCTTCCCTAAAACACAGAGATTTTTTTCTAAACCAAATAGGGGTATTTTCAAAATTTTAAGTCTCTTCAGCATTCAGGGAAAAGTTGGGTAGCAGATAAGAGCTCCTTGTGAAACACAGCAAAATTAGCAAACTGTTTCCAAATTCCTATTGTCCTTCTCAGAAAAATCAAATCTTTGAACATCAGAGAAAACAATCTGATAGCCATGACAGGCCTCCTGAGCCAGGAATTCCTTTAGTGTAGGTCTGCACATAGCATTTAATGCCAATACTCCCTCAGTTTTTTGTCAAAAGGCCTACCCCATAGGTAAGATGACAAACTGGTGCTGTGAAACAAACGTACCTCCATCCCCATGATGTGACTGTTGCTCTCAAGCAAGTCACCACAGCTGTATCCCACTGTCACAAGCCAACCGAGGACTAAGGCCCTGCAATCCCAGCTCAGTCTGCTGACTTCAACACCACACTGAAGCACTAGAAAGAAACCCTGAAGTCACTGTAGTTTCAGCATCACCTGGTAGGTCTGGGGCAGCTGTGATTTCAAAAGCTACCTTCAAAGGCTTCAGGGATCACAGCTGCCTCACAAACTACACATGGGGATTTCTGGTTGAACGTCTTGGAATTTCTATTCCAAGAAGTAAAGGAATTCAAAGGTGGTAGAATGACTATGCCAAGCTTCTGGAACTGAATGAATGTAAACAGCTATTTCGTTTTAATCAGTCTGATCCTCAAAGGCTGAGTCAATCTCTTTTCTGAGTTCCTTTTTCCTCATTCCACTAACCTGGACCCCCTTAGTATTTAATTATCAAATGTGAGAGAGGTAAAAAAAAAAAAAAAAGAGAGACTGAGGGGTATTTGTCCCACAACAGCCAGAAGGCTGGCATGTGTTTTCTCAAAGGTTATCTTACAAAGAAGCCAACAAAGGAGTAGGACATATAGTCAGATTTAAGTATAGCTACTGCATTTTTCTGTTATTATTGATTGTACCTGTCTAATGGCATGATAAGAGCAGGAAATATTTTAAAAGGAATGGAGAGGAAGTTGATTTTGAAAGAAAAAAACAGATGGTTTTCAGATTATTCATGGAAGTTGTTGCAGGATTTAAAGCAGGTTTAAAAATGATATGCTTTTTCCCTAAAAGTATCGAGGCAATTTGGTGATATTTACAGATGACTCAGAGGGGAAGGAAGTATCATCATATTTATTTTCTAACCCATTTCTCACAATGAGTACTAGAATATCCCCGCTAACTGGTGAGATGAGGGAAATTTTATATAAATCTACAGGTAAATTTGAGATTGACAAAGAAGAATGCTTTCCTAAGTGCCTCGTGTTTCCTTGCAATGTAAGCTTTATTTTGCACAGCAAGGATTTCAAAGATCACTTGCAAAAGTAGAACCCATGGGGAGGAATGAAAACATCTCCCATATAAAAGATTTGGTTTGTCCTATCTGTGGTCCCACTGGAACAACCAGATCAATATCAGAAAAAAAAAAAAAAAAAAAAAAAAAAAAACCCAAACATTAAATAGTGTTTCACTGGAAATGCCAATTCACCAAATCAAAACATTTCATGGGAACCTACCATCTTTCACTAATCTGTAGATGAAAAGCTTTCCTGGCTCTAAGATGGAATTTCTGGTCATAACTGCAGAAAAACGCTTATCACACTCACAGATCTTTTCCCACTTGTGGACTCAGCAACAGAGATTGAGAGAGAGTGCCACAATAACTGATGGGAAAGGCACTCAGCGAGGGGGTGGAGAGGGATTCCTATCTGGGGCTGCTGCACTGAAGCTGTGGGCCTTCACGCTTAGGGCATTGCCCCTTCTGAAGGATGTGCATCCGCTGCACGCTCTACCTTTCTCCCTCTCATTTGTAACTAAAAGCTTACAAATCCTTCCACTACAGAAAGGGAAAACGTTGAAACTCCTGAGGGTTAGCGGGAGGGCTGAGTTTCCTGCGCTGAGCCCCTCCGTGAGGATTCTGCAAGAGTTAAAGGTAAGGATAAAGAAAAAAAAAAAACATCCCTTACAGATTCCCAGACCTGGCAGACTCCTCGGTAGAAAAGAAGTGAACTTTGTGACTCTGTGCTGAAAAGAACAGTGTTACCTATCCCCTTTCCAGATTTATATGCAGGTGTTTCCACTGCTTCTAAACCAACAAGGCATAATTCAACCCTTTATCTAAATGTACAGTCTAAAGCTATCAAATTATTATGAATCTATTATTTTCAATCAAATCTTACCCTTGGAGGAAAGTTAAGAACCGGTACTCATAGAATTAAATCATAACTTTTCAAGCTGTGTATGTTACCTTCTCCTTTCACAATTACACTTTAACTAAGTGTTTCATCAGAAGCAAAGATTTATATAGGATTAGCTTGCTGATTTCTTCTTAAAAATGAATATACATTTTTTCCCCACATCTTTTTTCCTGCAAAATCAGCTTCAAAACCATCTCTCAGTCTTAACAGTAGGTCTGCTTCACTATGGCCCCTCCACTGGAGTAACAAGCACTGTGTGTGCAAACAACATGAAGCAACAAGCATTTGGTTCCAAGTTCAGGAGTACATCTCACACCACTGATTGTACTTCAAGCATGTTTTTCTCTTCTCTTTCATTTCACATCTTTTCAATCAGCTCAAGCACAACCCACACAGATGAATATGCTGATTTATTTATCTTATAATGTTTAACTTAAAACACATAACAGAGCTGGCAGCAGAACAGTCCCACAATCCCACATCATCCACCACAACTTTCTCACAACCTCCACAAAACTGCACATCAAACTGCATTCAGCAACATCAGATCACTCTCAGTAACTCAAGGGCTTCACTGAGTTTCAGCTTCAAGACAGATGCATCCATGGGGTTCTGGACAAGTCTGGCAGTCCAAAAAATTAGCAGTGCTATAAGAATTAGCAAGAATTGTATTCATGCACAGTAAGGCTTTGGAGAAAGAAAGCAGGCACACCTCTCAAAAGTTCTAGAGGGAGGTAAACCAATATTTAAATTAATCAAATGTCTTGGCTAAACCCAAATATTTGGTGGAAAAAACACTGCACACAGAAGTATTATGGATTCCTAGGTTGACTTCCCTTTGCTCAAAGCAAATTACTTTTAACTGTACATACCAGTGTGGTCCTAAGGATGGTCTTCAGAATCTGAGGTGGCCAGACATCTTGGCCTTCCTGAATATTTTATGCTCTCCAAGGTATCATCCTCAAAACCATGCAGGCAGACAAAGTGCTCATGCACACACCCATATGCACACACAGGCTTTTTGTCTTTTTTGAATTATTGTTTTTGTTAAGCATTTGCACATATGGTCCCAATGGGTAAATGTGCAAAGGTTAAATCTTTAACATGGCAGTATTTACATAGGAAGCAGAGTTGTGACAGAGATACATCCCTTCCGTTATTGTTCATTACAGCCATTTAAATTTGAGGCACTCCTACTAGATTAGATTACTATTTTCTGAATAAAAAAAAAAAAACAAAAAAAAAACACAAAACAAAACAAGAATTTACAGAGAAAACTTTAAGAAACAAAATAAATAGTACCAGTTTCACAATTTCCAGAAGAACTAGTCCTTTTTTTTTGGAGACTAGCACTTTAACTCATCTAATATCATGGGCTTGAAAAAGTTAGGAACAGGCTATGTCCATGCTCATTTATGTGAGCATAAATCCAGACTAACTTTACTGAAGTTAATGGAGTTACCTGGATTTGCATGTGTGAGCACACAATCTTGGCTTTCAGTCACTTGCTCATAGGCTACCTGTAAAGATTGCAAGAGGATTGTGGGTTTCCTCCACCACCAGTATTATTCCTCATTGGAGAACAGCATTTATATGGTTTATATATATGAAAATATATTTTGAACTCTAATTCTGAAAATTCAGATTTTGAAGTTATTAGTCTTTTTTAAAAAACAAACAAAAAAAAATAGAGTCAAAGGAGAACATGAGAGCGCAGCTGAGGAAATCAGCAGTTATCCTGGGCCGAAAACTAAACACTGAATAGTGTGTTACATTTATGAAAGTATTTAGAAATATACATTTTTAAATCTGTAAATGAGTATTTATCTTAATTTATCTTAATTTATATTGCACGTGTACACGGCTCACCATTTTTAAAAATTATATCTGAAATAAAACTAGGTAAAAGCAGTGGCATACTGGAGTGCTGACACATGACATGAATGAGCAGAGACAAATAAATACATTTGCATGTCCAAAGCAATCTTTAGCAATTATTCCTCTCCCCGCTCCTTTCAGTTATACAGACATAGTCTAGAGTAGTTATGCCATACTCTGATTTTTTCCTGTACTTATGCATGAATAACCGAATGAAAAAAAATTGTCCCATTTTACTCAAGAAGTTATGAAAATATAAATACAGGGTATAATTAGCCTTCTTACACTTAACTGCTATATTTCTTTTCAGGTTTGCTGTAAAAATATTAATGACTGTATATTCAAAGCTTATGATTCCCAGATTCTTCAGTTTCAACTTCTGTGCTTTCAGTGTCAAACATCTTAAATAATTTATATGTTTATCTTCAAAGAGAAATAAACACTATGTTTTCACTTTTACTAAATCCTGTTGTTGTTAATTTGTCATATCTTGTGCAACTTACCCAGGAGGTGTATTTCTGCAGTACAGATTGTCTCAAGGCTGTGAATAAGTTGTAATCTTCAGAACTATGATGTACTTGGTGTGCCGCCCACACTATATTAACCTCTGCAAAACACATAATTTCTAATGAGGTATGTACTAGAGAACAAAGCAACATTCGCTTCCCAAGGCCTTTTTTCTTAAGCTAAAAGCAACTAATCCCCCAATTTACACTTTGCTATTTTACCACAGTATAGCAGGTAATGAAACCTAACGTTCAGAGATGAGTCTGGGTAGGCTGGGTTAAATGTCTGTGAGTGGACCCAAGTCAATATAACTTTTATGCTGAGGAAGCCAAGGCTGTGACACCAACTAAAATCATTGCTGGAAGAGTGGGAGGATGTGTGAGATGAGAGTTAAAGAGCTGCAACGCCTGAGCTGAGTCCTGATTAACAAAAGTCACCAGGAGCTCTCTTATGGGGTTCAGAGGGATAAGGACTGAGGACGCTTTCAGGCCTGCATTTGTTTACTGAAGTTATTTTTCAAGACTAGAAGGGGACACAAAATGTTCCAAAAATCTTATGCTTCAAATTTAAACAACTTAACTGGTGTCTGCTGTTATGCTTACATTTTTCTGAAACATGTAAAATCTGAAGCCCACTTGTACCACAGACCACAAAACACCGCCATTGCCTGCCCACTAGTGACAAATGGAAAAACAAATGGTTGCTTGCTGGGAACTCTGGACCCAACCAAAGGAAAGCAGTGGCTCTATTGTGTTACAATTCAAAAATGTTGCTGGAATAAGGGCAAAACCTGTGTCAGCCATGTCCTCTGAAGGCATGACACCTCTAATGCACTGCAGTGAAGACGACTTCAAAATCCTGATTGTATTTCTATGCATTTTCTCATTAAGTGCAGATCTGGGTGGCCCCTCTGCATTGTATATTGATATCTGGACAGTGTTAAGTGGGAGGTTAAGATAGAAGTGTTCACGGCCATCAGATGTGTAGCTATGAGGATGACCTTAATTACAGCAAAATGAGAAAGTGGGCAGTTAATGCAGTTCAGATAATGCCTATTTAGCATAAACTTAAACTTAAGGTCACACGTATTTCAAGGGATGAAGTACACACAAAGCCTCAGCTGATTATAGGAATTAAAAGTCAACTGACTGCACACTCCTATTGCCCCTGACTTGTTTCACCAGAACAAGTAGAGAAGCACCTTTGACAGGTATTAGAATTGCATTCACAGAATGATCTTACAACGTGTATTTAAAGTCCTGAAATTTTCTGCTGCCAAACTTACATCAAATAGTTTCGGTCTGGTGATTAACACGTACTTGCAATATAAAGTAATGCCAAAAAATCCTCTTAATGAATCTCAAGGTGTCTTCACCATTTCAGTGGACTAGATAGTTTTGTAACAGGAGGTAACAGTCTTGTATGCTAGAATCTGAGTATTTCAAATCTCATGAATTTTGACAGTTTGGTAATTTACATGAAAACATCATTTTTTTAATGTCCTCTAAGTCCTTGAAAATCCTTGCAATTGCTGAATTAAAATTGTAATTTCAACTATGATAAAACTCTTAACGCTCAACCTGAGAATTCTTCCTTCTTTAATTGCATTTGTTCCTGAAGGAACAAGTGTTCACTATATCAAGAATTAGTGATCTCCCTCTCAGAAAAAATCCCAACAACATCTTAATGCATCTCTGCCTAATGAGCTCACTAGGAGATGAATTATTCAGGTGAGCTTCAGTACTCAATAATCATTTGTATTTGAAATGTTTCCCAAGACCTCGACAGAAGCTACATGAGTGAACAAAGCATCTGAAAAGGTGGAGGTTAAAGACCTGTCTCCTTAGTTGTTTTAAAAGCATTTACTTCCTATCACAAACTGTGTGTAACACAAGCCTCCACTCAATGAAGTACAGCTGTACAAACAGGGTACAGTAACTGGATCTTGCTTCTTTCCCTCAGTCATTTTTCAGCATTGTGAAAAGTTCAAGGAAGGGAATCTATGATGATTTTTACAGTCTACTTTCATTGTAGTTAAGGTCAAATGGTTTTCAAAATGAATTACTAAAAAGGCATTTTATTAGCATTCATTTTTCAGTTAAACTGCCCCTTGCACTAATGGAATAATGTAAATGAATATTGGTAAAATGTTTATCTTTCAGATGTGCGAGTCATCTTAAATGATCTATCATTCAAAAATATACCACAGGAATATTAGGGACATAAACAAACAGTTTTGCCACAAGTAATTTAACTGCTAAAGCGATTTCTGACTTCTTCTGTTACAGCTAAGTAAATTAAATCCTGCTCCTTAATCCTATTCTTGCTGACATCAATGGCACAGATTATGTTAAATTCCTTGGCAAAATAGGCAGAGTTGGTGATTGGAAATAATTTTTGTCTTAAAAACATATCTGAAGAAAGTGATCATCAATAACTTTTTATTTGAAGCAAAAGGATAACATCATGAATAAGTGTGAAACAGATCACCCCAAAACTCAGTCTGTAACCACTAGTACATTAGAAATATTACAATCATAACGCCTAAAAGACACCTCACAAATGGAAGAAACAGACCAAGCACTCTTCAAGGAATACAGCTGATTGGTCACCAACTACCCGTGACAGAACCCAAAATGTATGTGTCCATAGAAGAGTTGTGGTTTCACTTTTTCATTCATAATGATGATAACTTGAAGCAAAATGAGAAAAGTTATTTGAAGGAGAATGAAATTACAAAAGGCTCTCTCGCATGCACTTTCTCATATGTATTATTTCATAACGACCAAAAAAGAAAGCAAGACCAAGATATGGCAAATTCCACAGTTTTTTTTTAAAAAAGTCTATGTAGAAAACAGGAAGTATTACTGCATTTTGTAGATCTCTCCAGTCAAATTCTCCCATGAAGCCACAGGAAAAATGTAGGTGATGGAATTGGAGAAGCCATCCAGACAATGCTGTAATGGAATGTTTGATGTTTTCCAAGTCAAATGTGATTGGTAAATATAATTAAAAAAATATGTAAGTGCAATACACATATGCACAAAAATACTATTTTTTTTATTCAGGAGAATGAACATCATAGAAGCACAGGATAATTCAGGCTGGAGAGAACCACAGGAGGTCTAGAGTCTAGAGTCCAGCCTCCTGCTCACAGTGGGACCAGCTATAAGTTCTTGTGTACTTCGCCCATTTGGGTCTTTGGAAACCTTCTGCATCTTCTGCTATTATGAAGAACTATCTCTAACAGCCGATAAAGATGGCATTTCCATTTCATGTAGTTGTGAGGAAAGTTAAACAAATTATAACCTAGCACAGCAAGGGCCTCCTTTCCTGGTGTGGCTTTCCCCAGGTTCCTGTTAACGGCTGGAGACCTGATGAGCCATTCACATTTGGGGAAGAGCAGAACAACTACATCTTACATTATTATTACCATCGTACAGAATCAATTAATATTTTCTTCCATCACCCAATATAAACTGTAAAAGAATCAACATGTAATCCCAAAAGAGAATGAATGATGCCATGTAGATAGGTGAGGAAGGAAAGGTGCTACACAGAAACGGCTGGATGATGGATGGTTATCATCTGGCCCTCAGTTTTCACTCTAGCTCTTTAAGTCTCCATGAAGTTATCTCAGAGTCAGACCTGCAGCTGCTAAAATCAGTGGGCTCCAAGCGGTATTTGTATCCTAATACTAATTCTGAAGGAAAATAAAGATTTTTATTTTTTAGCAATAGTCCAATATATGAAAAAGAGAGAAAATGAGGGGCTGAGGGAAGTGGCCTGGAGAAGAGGAGGCTTTGGGGGACTTAATAGTGGCCTTGCACAACCAGTGAAGCACCAGTTAGCAAGAAGCTGAAGCCAGGCTTTTTGCAGGACTCTGACTTTATCTTCTTTTCTGGGTTTTCCAAAAGGAAGAAAAATTCATTATGTTATCCTTCTTTGCCACTTCTTCCCTCACTCCTCCTCCTAATTAATACATGAAATGTAATTGTTTCACACACCATTGTGTGTGGTATTGCAACCAATGATTCTGCTTAGTCTTAATTTTTTTCTATTTCAAATTAATTTTTTGGCACTAATCAAATCCCTTTCTGTGAGACCCAAAGGTAGATCCAATACCTGGGCCATAGTTCACTACTTCTGAAGTATTTCTTCTGTTTGTTGTTCACTTCTGTAGCTTTCAGTGGTTTCCACAGCCCACCACATTTTGATTAACAACAGGAGAAAATACATATGCCAAAAAAACCTGTAGTCATTTCAAGGAGTGGTGTCAATGAAAAGAGCCATTTTACATAATCCTCAAAATCAGTGAAATGGTAAAGTTTTGATGACTCTTCAGTGAATAAAAAAGATTAAATATACCTTTTAATTAAAAGGGGCTAATTTCTTTGCACACAGATTTATAAAACCTGGGTCTAAAATAAAGTGGGGAAAAAAATACAGATTATTTAGAAATACGTCCATATGATGAGTCATGTAAAGTTTCCATTCTCAGTCAATGCTGACTGTAGCTAGGAGAACAGGTGAAAGTTTCCCCTTGGCATCTACTTAAATTTAAACAAAGCCTTCAGTCTGGCTATGCTTGCCATCTGTTACAAGATTAGATACCTTCAGTATTCAGTGAGGAACTGAACTACAATTTACCTAACTAGAAACTTAGAAGATAGCAACATTACATTTACTGTGCCATGGATTTGCCGCATTACAATGAACTGCACAAAGCCAAGCATGTGGCAAGAAAACCCTCCCCCATGGCGTGGTCCCTGCTGATCCCAGCGTAGAAACTGCTGCTCCCTAGAGCAGCTGTAACCTGCAGCTTCAGAGGCTGTGTTCACCTATGAGCAACAGAAAAGGGATCATCTCATGGGTCTACTTCTCTCCAGTCAGAATTAGTAGGAACCCCAGGACAGCCGAGGAAGCAAAAACAGCCTGGAGGGTAAATCTTCCAGTCATTCTTTTTCTATTCATTTCAACCCTCCCTTCAAAGATAAAACAGAGAAGAATACATAGTATTTAAGCAATTTCTCCACTAAACTATTAGTTTTTCCAACTCACAAAACAACAACTGTTTGATTACTTACTACTTTCCTACCTTGTTCTAATTGATCTGTTCTGTCGATGCTTCTGAAATGTTTGAATAAACTTCTTCTCATGCAGGACTTTATCGAAGAGTCTCATTCCCTGCTGGATTCCACACTTGCACTGGATGAACAACCACTGATACAGAGCACCACTTAAGTTTTGTTACTGGGAGGGACAATTATTGGATTTTTTTAATAAACGTTGGCTAAAAAACCCTGTATTTTGGGACAAAGTGAGGATGACTGTATTAAAATTGGGAAGTCACCCTAGAATCCATTCCACCTCACAAGAAAACAGACATCTACCTACACATATTAGTTGCCATCTCCACAACAGAAGAAGATATGATCCGTACATGACTCTCCTGTTTAGTCTGTTGTGGTGTAGTCCCTCTTTTGTTACTCTTCTGATCCAGCTTTGCTTTATGGGTTTTGTTTTAGTGTTGTTCAATAAGAGTTGCAAGATAGGTTACTTGCCAAAAGCCTCTGCTTCTTTCTTATTAGAAATGTAATTCTTATAGGAACAAATTCTTTCCTCAGTTACGTTAGTGTAAGCATAGAGCTGTGCGGGTTTAATGAGAACAGGATTAGATCCAAGGAATTTATCTGGAAGACTGTATTATATACCACACACAAAGAAGCATGTATACAGGGAAATGTACACTTTTTTTTTTTTTTAATAAGATATATTTTTCTTACATCGTGGCCTTGGCTACAGTGAGTGTTAGCTGTTTGTATTCTCAGGATGATCACATATGTAAATCAAAAGAATAGCTGTAAGGAGATCTGAGTTCAAGCGGTGAATTAGATTTGATTCACTACAGAGCTTCAAAAAATTTTCTTAACCTTCTTTTTCTGCACATTCTTATTGAAAAGCGCCTATCTGCACATGTACCTGACACAAACCAGTTCTCAGAATTTAGAAAGTAGGAGCTACACTACTGTTTAGAATAATAGGAAAGACAGACTACATAAGCCTTTGCTCCAAGAGTTTGTGTGACGGGGAGAAGTAGAACAGCTTGGAAGCACCTCTTCAGCTCAATACTACCTAGTCCTCTTCGGTCATCTTGCAATGAAATATATTGTGGTACCCAGGTAATTCCAGGATAGGCAATCATACATAGCAATCAGCACGTCACACAGGCAGTGCCAAACAGAAAATAATGCTGCCATGAGACACTCTGCAACCTACATGGTTGCAATCTAGCAGCTTAATTAGGAAATTTCACTAGACCTTCAGCATCTGATCCTTCTGTGATGCAAGATGTGTCTTTTCTGTGCTTTGTTCAGTATTATCTCTGTTTTCCAGCCCTCTTAAAATTACTGTATGTGGTCAGCAAGCTATTTAGTGAGTGGGCTAACTTATAATTAAGTAATACATGGTATATGCTCCCATGGCTTACAAGCCAAAAATGGGAGCAACCTTCTACAAAACCTGCCTCCAGAATCTGTACACAAGCCAAAACCTCCTGCTTGATCTGCTGCCATACCAGTTAAAAACACAAAACTTCTCCCACACAAAAAATCCACAATAAGATCTGCAAAACTTAAGATGCGGAATGGTCTAGGGAAACGTGGGAAGAATCAAGACAAGCCAAAGTATTACATATGCTACCCAGAACAAACAACGGGCCAGATGATATCCCCTCTTAGCAAGAATCCAGGGGACTGTGAATTACACTCATACACTTTTGAATCTGTAAAATATTTAAAATATCATGTGGTTAGGAAAGCAGAGCTTGGCCAGGTCAAAAATAACGGTCCTCTCAACCCATGCATGCCCTATGTTATTTCTTGGCATTCTCGTAAGCACAGGATACCAATGGAAATGTTAGAAAAAGCCACAGTGTTCCCAAAGAGTCAGTCTCTTCTAGTAGGAGTAGTTCCCTCGGAAGCCAAACTGCATGGATCAAACTTCATGCAACATAGTTATATCAATGTAAACAAGAGTAAGACTCTCAGTTAACTACATTAGGATGGGCCTAACCCAAGGCCTTGTCAGCTTTTCATACAGTTGCTGGGAATTGAACAGTCTTTTTTCCACACATGCCATGGAAAACCACAAAGGAATAAAGTTTATTAGGTAAGGATTCAGAAATTAATTCACAGTGACTCAATCTCTGACTTCACTCATAGTTTTAATAGAAAATGAATGTGCATTCCTTCATGGGGAAATATACTGAGAAGATAAATGATCCAAAGCAATTTTAGCATGCAAATGTTGGATTTGGACACTTCCGCGAAGACAAATAGGAAAAATTCAAAAGATGAAGAAACACACAGAAGGAATGAAGTTTTAGTAATGTGTATATATGTAACCTCTGAAAATAGTGGACTATTTGGCAAGTCAGTACACAGCAGGTCTCTCACAGATTCTGCTATACCAACTTGGCCGACCAACCTGTTTCTCACACCTTCCTGAAGCCAATTGTTCAAGTTCTCTAGTTGCTCGGAGCAGCTCCGCAGCTGGTTAAAGTTTTGTTTGCCTGAGCTCTGGATGATCTCTCTAGGAAAGATATGAGTCGCTGGATCGTGAAGAACCATGACGATGGCAGCTGTTACACAATCACTTGTATCTTTCGTGGGTGTATAAGACTTGATTTGACTACTCTCTTTTCTGGTTTTTCTGGCTTTTGTATGAGATTCTTTAGCTCTACAAGGCACAAAAGAGCTCTGATTTGTACCAAAAAAAAAAAAAATAAAAAAATGGTGCCACAGCAGTGCCAAGGATAATTAAATCAGCACAAAATGCTGTTTGTGAACCCAGTCCCAAGCCCTGTCAAGCATTTCCCAGCATAAGTCCAATATTTGGCCCAAGTTCTTCAATCATCCTTTCATCAGTGAGGGTTCCTACTGGTTACAACAAGGTTTATCCACCTTACACCCTCACAACCTCTTGATGGAGTGACACACTGTATGTTAACTTCTGCAGCTCATTGATATAGCAATTTTTTGCAGCACTTTGCTCTTTCTGCACCTTTTTTAATACAAAGAGTAGCATGTGGCTTATTAATTGCACAACTATAAATCATCCTGTTGGTGAAATTAGATTTATATATTAAAATAAAAACCTGCAACAAATGTCTGTGTAAAGGAGAAGATCCTCAGCAGTGGGTGCAAAGTGACTTCTATAGATCTATGCCACTTTATACAAGCTGCAGACTTGACTCAAGCTTCGTCAAATCTGGCTGATTACAGAACTGGCAATCTTTAGTTCTGAGCATTTGCCAACCTGTATAATATAACTTGGTGTTACTGAATAATGATGTCAAACTGTGGTATAAATGTGTGAAACACATTAACTGTGACCAAATTAGCACTCTGCTCCTTAGCTTGATGATAAAGAGAACTGAGACTAAATTAAATGAATTCTTTAAAAAAAAAAAAAAAAAGTTACTTCAGAGAACCTACTTTTTTTTTTTTTTTGCTTCAATTCTTTTCTTTTTTTTTTCCTTCCCCAAAAGTGTTTCAGCCACTGAAATGTCAGCTTATGCAATTTGAGAACGTATTCATCTTGGAGGATCTTAGAAGGAAACTGCTGGAATGAAATGGAAAAAAAAAAAGAGAAGATAATTCTCCTTTTGTTTTTTTTTGTTGCGGGGTGGGGGTGAGAGTTCTTATTCTCCTGTATTCTGGGCTGTCTCTACAAAAGATTGATGTCTGGTGTCACCGTTAGGAAGTGCAAACTGTTCAGCTTCATTGCAATCTATGTCCTCATCCTCTTGCTCTGCAGGATACCACATACTTTGGCAGGCAATATTCAGATGGGAAGCACTTTAATGGCAAGAATGGATGCCAGTGAAACCTTTTCCCACAACGTTCAAAACTCTGAATGTGCATACGTTAAAGCAACATAAAGCTGCAGGATATTAGGCAGAAAACAATAACTGATACTAACTCAGCCACATTAATCTTACTTTCTGCCCCTCAGAACAGGGAAACACACACACAAAAACAAAAAGAAAAAAAGAAGGATGAACTGGAATGAATTAAAGTCCTCCAGCTCAAAGGCATAAACATACTTTTTTTCAAAGGAAATATCCATGGCCCCTTCACGTAACTTTTACCATGTAGGTCGAATTCCTGCATTCATTTATTTGGTTCTTCATTTTTCCAAGCCAGATGCAGTAAGAATTAACACTGATAAATCAATGGAGTTATTCTGGTGTAAAGGAGGAATTTAGCTCTACACAGTCACCGTTTTCTCTTGCAGAGTGTTTTCGATGATTTATTAAGTCAAGTTCCTGAATGATAGATGTGTGGAAATGCAGACTAGATTTGCAAAGGAATCCATTGAAAACTACTGATATATAATGAAAGTCTGGGGGACATCAAGACACACTACCCCCCTTAAATAAACTTTTCAAATATTCTAGAGAAAACCATTTACATCCAACTTTCATCCCACTCCTTCGCAGATTTGCAAACCATAGAAAAAGGCAGACAGACACTTTAGGCAATGCACATGAGTTTTGTAGTCTCTTATGGACCTGATCCAGAACTTACTGAATTCAACTGAAAAATATCCACTAACTTTAATAGATTTTGAAACAAGTTCATTATATATATATTATACAATTCAAAACAAAGGACAGTTAACCCTCTGAAGTCAAGTTCAGGTATTTAGTGAGATTGGCCACACATATTTATTTATACTTTTGTTTTACAAGTGTGAAATTATTTCTCCAAGAGATGAAAAGAACCAATACAGTAACAGATACCGTGTGCTTATTTAAGTGATAGAACCATTGTATTTGGTAGTCATACTGCTTATTTACAGCCTATGTGATGCACACAAAAAGAAACCTGCACTTCCAGAGATTACGATTGGACCAGCGTTGTCAGTACCTACATTATACTCCCATTTCTAAAAGCACATAGCTAACCACAGATCCTCTGTGTCCATCAAATAGCCACCTCTCACTGCATCTGCCATACAACAGGTTGGCTCTGGACACTATTAAGCATGCTGAAACTTTAATAGCCTTTTCCATTTATCACTCTAACAAGAAGGACATGGAAGCCATGTTGACAGATAGATTAGATAAAGAGACCAGAACATAGGCAACAGTCAAACACGCAGCCTCAATTTAGAGGTGAAATAGAAAGAAGGCTTATAAGCTTGCCTTCATACCCTCCCAAGCTGGGCTCCATCTGGCAGAGCCCACCCCTAAGTGTGTCAGCGAGGATTATCTAGCTGATGTCTCTAGCACCAGAATGCTATCTTCAAGGTTTTCTCTCCCACCACTCCCTGCTCCTCCCTCCCTTCAGGAGGGAACTAAGACATGTGCCTAAATTAGGTCTACACAATTAGATCTTTAAATTGGAGCTGTCCCTGGGGATACAGGTACCGGCATTACAATCAAGCACATTCAGCAAAAAGGAATGGAACAGCCTTTAAGAAAGCCTTTTACTTGAGCGTCCATTGGTACTGACACTATCTCTTGAACTTTGACCGTCGGTCAGAGGAGTTACTTTATATTCCATTTCCTCTTTCGCCATTATTAATAAATAATTACTAGGTGAAGACTGGCGAAGCCGCATGCAGTGGAGTTTCAGATGGAGAACCGATTTCAATGTTTGCCTTAAGTTTTGGTAGTGATGTTTGTGGGGCCAAAGCTGCTTCAGCACTGCCAGCAGACACTGAAGCAGATTACAGGTCTGGGAGCTTAGAATGAGGGCTGGCAACAGAAGCAACTAACAGATGAAGCTGGAGGTGTGGGGGAGCAGGAATACCAACAGGCTCCTGTGATGCTAATTCAGACTGATTTGTCAAATAACAGCTATAGCACTTGACCTGTAAAGGCACTCCTCCTACACGCTCACTGCTTTTTGCAGCCACACGTCTCCTGACTGATGTTGCATTTTCTGACTTTAAAGGCCTTACAGCCAGTGGCTGGATAATTAGTAGCAGAGCTAACACAAAGGAAACGATTTCAGAGACATAAAATACCAAGTACGGAAATGAATGATTTTTAAGTGATTAATTATGACATTTTAAAATATTCCACTGTAAATTAATTAATTTTTATCCTTTATCTGTTTGCTCTACACTATAAAATAAACTAAGATTGAAAGCCTAATGCAGGATCCATCTGTTGTACTTTGTTTACTTTCCAAACACACAAAAATAAACATTAAAGCTATGAAGTGCAAGATACTAGACTGCAGACTTACCTCAACCACTAAAATTGTATATAGGAAACAGATCTGCCTAAGGAAAATAGTCTCTTCTATTTTATAAAGTGTCATTATTATCTGGCAAGGGTAAGGTATTTTATTTTCAATAAAAAAATAGATTTTTTTTTCCTACTTTGAGATCTCTGGTTAAAATCCTTTGCTAGACAAAAGAACTGACCCAAAATGAGAGCATGCTGTTGGTCTTTTTAGACAGATTGTGCCAAACCTAACTCTAGTCTACCAAAAAAATCCTGTTTCTCCACAGCCAATCTCCTCCCACAGTTAGCAGGGGAGGAGAGGGAAACAGAGAATCTTTCTCTTTATCTGCAAAGTGTTGATTTTTTTATGGAAAACATACTTGTAAGTACAAAGTTTTATAGTGTGTTAAGACATATCAAACAGTAAACATTTATGTATAATTTCATAAGATATTTTATATGCATGCCAATACCCATTATCTCTATACCCAGCATGGGAGCTCTCAAACCTTGTAAGTAAGATGACTACCCCGTATTCACCCCAGTGCTAACTTACATTCTTTGGTAGAAAGCCCCAGCAATGAATGAAGTCGGGTTTTTTTTTCAGCTGCTCGGTTAAGAGACACTTAATGGCAGCTGAACAGCGGTCAGAGGGAGGCACAGCACAACTGTGTCAGTCGGGACTACAAACGTCCTTTGCTTAAACCCCAGAGGAACCACTAGGAGCTTACACTAGGGAATCAAAATCCAGATATTCAAAGTAGTATAATTTACAGCAGCTGGTGCCAGTATCACAAAATCTAGGACAATGGCTATAGTACAAGAACCTTCTTTATTTCACCTCTGGGGAGGGAAAAAGGGAAAAGTTTGAACACAAGTGAACCTAATTTAGCTTTAGTTGCTGAAATACATCAGGACAGTAAATTCACATGTGTTGATAAAGAACTTGGAGGATATGAAGGTTGACATTATTTTCTCACCTGCTCAGCTAAGAGACACTCAATGGCAGCTGAACAGCGGCCAGAGGGAGGCACAGCACAACTGTGCCAGTCGGGACTACGAACGTCCTTTGCTTAAACCCCAAAGGAACCACTAGGAGCTTACACTAGGGAATCAAGATCCAGATATTCAAAGTAGTATAATTTACAGCAGCTGGTGCCAGTATCACAAAATCTAGGACAATGGCTATAGTACAGGAAACTTCTTTATTTCACCTCTGGGGAGGGAAAAAGGGAAAAGTTTGAACACAAGTGAACCTAATTTAGCTTTAGTTGCTGAAATACATCAGGACAGTAAATTCACATGTGTTGATAAAGAACTTGGAGGATATGAAGGTTGACATTATTTTGCAGAAACTGATCAAACCATTGTTTAAGTGATTGTTTAAATAATTTTAATCCCATTTAAATAGCATTCACAATTATTTAACCACTGCCATAGAGAAGCAGCATGTCTAAAGTAAATGGGAATTGAGACACATGAGCAGAACATTAAATCTCTCTGTTCCTTAGTTTATTGAATAGAATACTTCACAGGGCTGTTGTTTACTTCCCTCTGCTACTAGTGAAAAGAACTGTAGCTTAAGAGTACAAAAGACTCTCCTTATTTCCCCCCCAAATTACAAGAAAGATAGTACTGCCCTGATAAAAATTGAGAAAAGAATAATAAATATCTCAGCAGAATTTCACTACACTCTGTAAGTAGTATAGGTGTCTGTTGTTAAATCTAAAAGCAAAATAAACATCTGCATTTTGTAGTTGGTCAGGGCAATCATATCACCACGTAGATGTTCACCTAATTCTATCACACCACTCTTCTAATCATCCACATATTTTCTCTGGAACAAGATTACAAATTCTTAGATCAGGAGCATCTCTTTCTGTGCATTTGTTGAGCATTCAGAACCTACCAGCTCCAATCTCTTCTGAGACTTTGGGATCTCCTGTGCCATAAGACCACATAAGGTCTAAATGATCAAAGTTATAAGGAAAGATTTATAAAGGTGTACAAGAGACAGATACATTTGTTTCTGGAATAGGATAGGACTGGTGAAGTAGAGCTCAGTGGAAAAGCAGGTGGTTGAGATTATAATGAACCAATCAAACAAACTCGGGCAAGCTGGACCAGATGGCCTTTTTTCTGTTACTAATATTACTTATGTTCCTATTCAGCTGTAAGAAGTTACAAATAGTTTACCTGTTCAGATTTTTCTGACTCAAATTACATAAGATCAATGCTCTCACTTCACCATCACATTAAAAGTTATCGTGACACTGCCTGTAGTTGTATTTAATAATTTACAGTGCTGCCTACCCAGAGGAGAAACTGGTAGGTGTAACAGAAGTTTTGTCTTTTACAACACAAATTATGTATCAAACTATATAAAAAGGGAAGGAAAGAAAAAAAAAAAGAGAAAAACTTAACCTAGAGGATTAAGTGCTACTAGATACAAACAAAATCTAAAGTTAAACCATATTTCCTGTATCAAAAGATGAAATTTTGAAGGAAAACTAATGGGCATGACTAACCTGTAGTCACACAGATTGCATGACACATTAATCTACAACTGCACCAACCATGTCTAAATCTCTCCTTCATCTAACACGGGGCACAGTTCAGAGGCTATAAATTTAAATTCAGGAAGGCATTTCACAGGTGCAAGAAAAAAAATAACACTTCTAAGATCCCAATTCGCATCAATTTATTTCAAAACTATACAATCAGTTTTCACATATAAAATAAAGATTATTTTAAAATTTAAACTAATGTGAGAATGGCTTTTGCATGACAGCAGATCTAAATTACTGTTAGCAAAGCAAACTTATCACCAGTTGTTGGGTACTCTCTGATGCTGTAAAGATTCTAATAATCCAGTGAAAAAATAACAAACAGTACAGGAGTGACATGCTTTACAGTACTACATCTGGGCATAAGAGCAATCCCCTCAACAGCTATCTTCCCAAAATAGCGCTCTCCACTGTAATTTGATATCATGCATTATAATATTTAAGACAGAGTAAAGCGTACCTATCATACACCTTATAGAAGTTTAGAAATTATTCTACCTTTATCTTGATTTACATTTTAAATGTCATCTTGGTGGATTAGAGTCTGAGTTTTGATTCAGCTCTTCAAGCATTCCAGTTGCAGGAGCATGATGCCACATGAAAAACTGCTAAATTCCCATTCACATCTATCAGAAGCCTTAAAGGAAACTGCAAAAATATATAATATATACCTATTCTTCATATATGTCTATTAAAGCAGGCATAGAACTTGGTACTTTCTTCAGCTACTACTATTCATAGTTATTGATTGCTGCTTCATTTCCTCATAATTATTCCAGAGGAATGCTGGAGGAAGAGTTTGAAACTAAAAAGATACTACAGCTCCCAGTATAAATTATGTTTCAGGAATAGTTTCAACAACACATTTCACACATTTTCTTGATCCTCATTCTGCAGACATGCAAGCATTTTCATTGACACGTGGTATGGGGTTTTGGCTGATTTGTTTACCATTTACAGTGACAGTACAGAGCACATTTTCTTTAAACTTACTGGGCTGGCCTGGCAATCGAGTGACAGGTGGAGTGAGCATATCAAAGCTGATAGAAAGAAGGAGACTTTCCAAGAAGCGCAGAAAAAAACCTCGCATGGGGATTATTCAAATCAGGCTGTCACTATAAATTTCTTGGAGTTGCCCCCCACCCTGGAATGACACAGTAGGCAGGCAATACATGGGTTTTCACGTCTCCAGCCTGATGCATTTCAAAGTGTTGGGCTATCTGTACTCAGAGGGTTTTCTTGTTCTCGTTTATGCATGTACCTACTGTGGTGGCAAAGCAGAGTTTTAGAGATTGGAAGCCTTCACTATATTGCAGCATTCTCGCATTGCAGGGAAATTCAGATGAGCAGTTGCATCTCAAGGTCTCGTTAATTTGGGACCTGCTACATATGGAGATGTGATTATTTGTGTGTTCAAGTGTTTCGTTCAGTCAGAATCACAGAGATTTAAAAACGCTTCTTTTATTTTGCACTATGTACAGTCTCGATACCCTTTGTGTAAGAAACTGAACAACTGGAACAACTTAATATTTATCCATGTATTACATCAGTTAATGACAGCTTCATTACTTCAGCACAATAAAATAAACATTAATGCAAGAACCTCATCTGAAAGAGCTCATTATTCAGGAAAATATACTGAGAGGTAGGTTTTGGGAGTTTCTCTTGAAGGCCACAGCCATAATCTGTATGTGATCATCTGACTAAATATTATGTTAGTGTACTGTATATACAGATGTTCATTTATGCAGATTTGATTCTGCCTTTGCATATTTTAATGAAGATATTTATTCTACTAGTAGACTACTTAGTCTACCCCTGTTTTAATGCAGCAGAGGACAGCAGAATGGTCATATATAATCAGTCTGAATATTGGAAGGACACTTAAGTGAAAAGAATCAAGGGCAAACCCAATATACTCTATGCCAGCCACCACAGTCTTTTCTGTGACTCTTCTAGCAGATTTTCAAGGGTATCAAAAAAGTGAAAAGAATCAAGGGCAAACCCAATATACTCTATGCCAGCCACCACAGTCTTTTCTGTGACTCTTCTAGCAGATTTTCAAGGGTATCAACAGATGAACATGCACAAAATGGGAAGTCTACAGCAAGCACATTTCTCAGAGAGTTCTTGAAACCACTAAATAAATAGCATGGTCACAACTTTTCAGTCACACTTAATTCACCTCTTCTCTTCCAGTAGAGAAATCAAGTGAACACATCGAATCAGATCTTACGGTTTCATGAGCTTAATCAGGGAAAGAAATCTGTTTAAATAAAATCTGTGAGTGGATTTGCTGTGAGCACTGTCATCTTTTAGCTGCTTAAAGATTTTTGGACAGTCTCTTTTTATCAAAATTCCTCAGAAGCTTTAATTATAATCCTGTTTAAGGATAAAAATAAATTATTCTTTCTATAATTATATTTTTTCTTTAAAAAAATCGAAAACTCAGAAAGGTGATTTGCTTTCATTATTACATTCAGTATTTTGCATGTTGCCTTATATTGCTTAATATTTGGAGATAGATTAAGTATTCTCATCATAATGTTTTATCAAATTACAGTAGACAAAAATGGCATATAAATTGAGCTCAGGAAAAAAGTCCCACTCACAAGCAGCTTTTCAGATAGAGCTTAATCCTACAAGGTGCTGAGGCCTCAGCAGTGTGTATGTACCATATGCTGTGTCAGTCTTCTCTTGAGCTGCAGTGCTAGACTAGAGCAACAGGAGATAATAAAGCTTATGAAAAAATGGGACTCTCTAGAGACCATTAATAAACTTTCTTGAACCTAACCTCTAGAAGAATCTTGCACCTTTGGAGTCCTATGGATGTTGGGAGCTTACATATAAATTGCCAACCTCATGACCCAAGGAGTATGCAGTTTATGACCTCAGCACCATGAAATCTACAGGTGGGGTGGTTTTCGTGCCTCTCAAAGAGTGAACCACAAATGACAAACATTTGCATAAAATTCTCAGATAAATCAAGATGATCACCAACCATAAAGACCCAGAAGTATTTTCTTAGTCACCTTCAGAAACGTACTTAATATTTTTTTTTGTGAGTAGAAAAAAATTGCTGATGGCACGGTACTTAAAAAAAAATAAATGTTTTTCCTCATAACTTTTTATTATATATCAACATGTTGGAGGAAGTGTTGACAAGAAAAATTAACCTACTGACTAATCTCCACTCATACTATAAAAGATCAATGAGATGATTATTGAGAAATATAGCTGCTCTGCCCTGAAATTTCTGGCTTCCCCCCTCCCCCCCATTCATTTATCCCAAATCTATACAAGTTAATTCTTTGAGTGTGATGCCTAATGTTTTGATCTCTGGATGTCAACCAGGTCTCTGGAATGGCCAAGCTACAGCTCGAGGGCCTGCGAGAGCAACTCACCACTCACCAGCTCCAACTCATACATTGCTGATGATTTTCCCAAGTACAGCTTTGCCCTACCTCAACAACATCCTCAGGGGAAACTCTGGTTTAGAATTAGGCCAGTTGCTATGACCCCAAGTGATGCTTATGGCAGTTAGAGCATGGTCAAAAAATACCACCTTATATTCATGGACATCCACTACTGACTAGTAAAGATGTTGACAAAGAACAAGAACACTTCTCTGCTCCTCAGCTATTCACACTGCAATTCACAGCTATTGACATGCAAAGGCGTGTCAAGATGGATTTGATGCTTCTTCAGCCCAGAAGATCAGTACAAAATCAGTTAAAATATGGAAGAGAGGCAGGCTACAGACAACAAATGAGGAGATTAAGTGTGATTTTGAGCTCTTAACAGGATGGCTCCTTTGAGGTTAAAGTTATACAAATGTAAAATAAAACAAGCTGAGCAATGTGCACCTAAGATTTTGAGTCCATAAACATACTCTGTGTACTTCTGCATAAGTACGTTGCTATGTATTACCTAATGACATCCCCTCTTTAGTACCCATTGGTATACAGGTAGAGGTTACTGACTATGGACATGGATCCTACTCTATGAACATGGATCCTACTCCTAGCCTATTTTGCTAGGCCAGTTTTCAGCACAACTGAACTTTAAAACTTCAAACCTGCATGTAGGGATTTGCCTGTGGCCACTATTTTGGATTAATGAATGAGCCCCAGAACACACTGCACATCTGATGAGATCTCCAGCTGCAACCCAGAATTACAATTTATCATAGACGAGATCTGCTGGGTTCTATTAGGAAATGGTTTTAGAAGTAGGGAGTGAAGATGTCATAGGTCACAGCCAAGGGACGGCTGAAAAAGCCTGTTGCGATTAAGGCAGCCTTGCACACTGTCATGAAAATTTTTCAGCTCAAAATACAACATCTGTGCAACCAACTCTACCATAGCAATTGTGAGGACAATGACCAAAACCAAGGAAAATGATACTATATTCTCTCATAAAAAGTACTTCCCACAAACAAGCAGAATTTTACAGGGCTTGACTGAGTGAAATGTTGAGGTCATAAGGGAGAAGTTGCAAGGGGTGAGCAAAAGGGATAGGTCAAATCCTTTATAAATAAGCATCAGCTATGTATTTGCTATGTGTGGCCTCAGTACTGCTCAGGGAACTATGAAGGAAAGCCTCCAGGAGGAGGGTTGGGGATGTAACTTAAGAACAAAGAAATCATTAATACTAAAATTCCAAGGAGACTTTAACAGCTATAATATTAAGCACATATATTTTATAACTCCATTGATATAGACCATGCACTTTAACTATTTACTTACTAAGTCCAAAATGTCTTAATTTCTTTATAGCTTTGGGAAAGTAACAAATGACTTGGTTAAGCAGTTAGTGTAGAGAATCAATGCATTGCTAGGGACAAAGGGTAGTTTTTTATGAAAAGTGCTGTTAAGAAATCTTAGAATATATCATGATAAATTTACATACATCGATGTTTTAAAAATAATTGCTATTTTAAAATAGGCATATTTCTTTCAGCGGGAGTATAACAGGATCCACTGTCAATAGCACTAATAACCTGTTAATAACTTCTATATTAACAACCTACATTTATGTCTAGCTGATCAACCATGTCTGTCCAGGGACAGCAGGATTATGTAAAAAGTATAAATTATTTTGCTAATATGATTCACCCCAGTGAGTCACCCCAATGGATAGCATTCTTCAGGACTGTGCAGACTTATACTAAGTACTAAAGCATACATAAGCACCAATGAAATGTTCCTTTATCACTTCAATAAAATATTATTGCTTCTTCAGTAAAAATTAAATTTATCACAGGCATGTTGTGGGTTTGCTCTAGCTAGTAATTTTTAGTTGCTATCTTGTTCTCAGTTCATTTCATATAAAAGCCAATGCAATGGATATCAAAGTTAAGGTCAAAACTCTTTATTTCCTACAAAAGCACTGAAAGTTAATATATATACTGTTTAGGCTAGATGAGATGACTCATGGTCATGGTATTCGACTAATTCAGCTGTGCCCTGAAGTGATGCACCAAGTTGCACTGATGCTGGGATCTGCCAGGCAGTTGTGCTCTGCAGTGCATCTGCACACCCATACTGCACATCGAGGCAGCAGCCTCCACACATATGATTTTCTCTGGAAAGTGCATGGGGAAGAAAAGAGACATAGTGTGTTCAGCAGGGCCTTTTAATTAGGCTGGTGACAAAGCCCACAGCCCACATAGCACTCACAAACATAAAACTGATTCACTTTGCTGATGTTCCTCACATACAGCAAGAATAGTTTCAATATTTATATAATTCACTCTCCTCTTACCTGAATTTACCTTTCTGTTAAGTAACGCTGGTCTGTTCTCCAACCAGCCTTAACGTGTTTAGAGGCATCACTTTGCTACCCTCATGCTGGCAATCCAAGAGCTGGTTTTGTTACCAATTTGAAAGTCTCACCTTACTGTACTCTATTGAACCCAATTTCAATTTTAGAGATCAAGCTGATGTCCAGATGCTACTGATGTATTCCAAGATGCATGGAAAAAGAAATAGGACTTTGTTCTCTGCCTTCCCCTTAGATTTCCTTCTCAGGGACCATAAGAACAATAAATTAAACCCTACACAGGTGCAATCTTTCTTCTAGTGACTGACAGCCACTTTTTACGGTTTTGAAGAAACTAGCTGATTGCATCAGTTTCATTCTCACAGCTAATTCTGATTTTTAATTTCAGGAAAAAAAATCTATTTAAGAAATATATTTTCTGTGCAAAAATTCCTTAGATTAGAAGGCACGTGTGGAAAAACTCTAAGGTTTAAAGGTGTCTAGTATTAAGCTGCTTTGCTTGCTAGGATTAGAAATTGAAGGTTGGTTTTTTTTAAGGATAAGAAAAATTAGAAGGAAACATATTATTCTAGAACTAACAAACATCAATATGTTTTCATTGTTTGAAGTTAAAATTCTGAATCCAGTTTTCCACAAGGCAATGACATTGGATAAATCTATATAAAAAGTAAATAATAAGTAAAGTATATATCTTCCATTGCAAATTTTGCCTACATCGAAGAAATCTGATTCTTTGTTAACACATATACAATTGTTATAAGTCAATAACAAATTTGCAGATAACAAAAAAAACCAATCTTACTTTTGAGTTTCATCTTATTCTAACACATCAGAAAATAAAAGATATCTATCTCAATTTTTTTAATAATCCCAAACTCAAAATAACTCATGGCATCAGAAGTCTACTGATTTTATGAAGTTCAGTATTTACTAAAGCTTTGCAGAAGCAAAATTTGTTGACAAAAATTAAAACCCGATGTTAAATATGTCCAGTATCTTTCCTGATCACAGAAATTGGCCCCAAAATACTGAAATGCCTTCAGCATTATATTGTCATTTTGTATCCTGAACTCAAACTTAAAATCAAGATCAACCAAAAATGAGGAAACACTGTTGCTAAAATAATCCATTTTTTTAATAATAGCAAGGGATGGTGAACATATGGCTCTAATTTAAAATAAAATCCAGTGTCAGATTTTGGGGTGTGGTTTTAAGAGAGTTTTTGTAATTTTAATATAAGCCAAAGCTGTCAGTGCTGCAGAAAAAATGACCAATTTTGGTTTGGTTTTTTTTTTTTTTTTTTTTTTTTTTTTTTTCTGTTTCTGGGGTTCTTGACTGGGATTTAAAGTTTCCCAAAGGGATTATTTCGAGACAAAATTTTCCTTTCAAAATTTCAAACATCTGTAAATGATGAAAAGTAATGAAAATTCAGATGCAGTAACTTGGAATTACCTTATCAATATAAACTTGTCACTGCAACAATAAATAAAATACTAAAAAACCCACAAAAAATAGATTTAAAAAATAATAAAAAAGATGCTTGCTTTTTATCCATCATCACAAGGTAGTCCTTTAGACATTTTAACCCATCCTTGGAGAACAGGCCCTAACAAATCAGGAACATAGCTCTAGGAAGACCCACAAACATTACACTAAACCAATGAGATTAAAAAGCAACAACAAATTTGGGGATGTGACAATTTTCCTTTTTTTTTTTAGAATGTGTATAACACACTTGAGTCACACCTGCTAAGTTGTTGGGGTTTTTTTTTACCGAAACCACAAAGCCTAGAAATTTACTCATTAAACATATTTCTATTGAGACTGAAGATTTTTCTTCTGTATTGAGTAGGACCAAGGGGTAAGGCTTAAGTAGAAGTAAAATTATTGTGTCAGCTGTAGTAAAATTATGCGATTTACTAATAGAGTAGTATTAGAACCTACTAATAATAACACAGCACAGTGCTGCTTCTACGCCAGCAGTTACCTCTGAGCCATACTGATCCCATCACATCTCAGTGTATTGCCTCCATGCCTGAATTCAAACTGAGGGCACACAAATCTAAAAGAACTTTGATAAAGGTTAGCAGAAAACTTACTCAGCTCTTTAATTTGACTAAAACCCAACCAAATAAGCAAACAAAACCTTTAAAGAAAGTAATTCTTTAAGGTTCAGTCAACACCTTTAGTCTCGTCCATTCTATTGTAAACCAATTCATATTCCCTGCAATCAGCCAAGTTGTAAGAGTTAAACAAAAAATTAAAACTAAAAGCAATCTAAAAATGCTACATTCTAAATACTGATCTAAATATTTTGAATGAGGAAGTATGGTAACTAATAAAATACAACTACTTGTACCTTACATGCACTAGATGTACATGTTAGGAACCGCTTCTGTAAATCTTACAATGCTTATAACACTTCCGTATAGGACTGTGATCCCTGTGCATCCTTCAGGTTCAAAGTATCAATCTAAGTGCTAAAAATGCAAAATTTATTCCAGTCCAGTTGTGAAATTCTGTCCACAGGCCCACGCTAAAGCTAATGATGCATTTGATGGAAGGACAACAGCCACAATGGGTGCAGAGCCTAATCTCATCGTTTTCTGGTAAAAACTGGTTTTCCACTGTGTCAAGCATAACATGAAAATGGAGTACAGAAAATTAAAGTTCTTATTAAGTTTTAAGTAAGCATTTTGGATATTTTATTTGCTTTTATGTGATAAGGTCCTATATTTGGCAGTAAACATTTATATTCAAATATCATCACGTGTCATCTGTATCACATTATCTACGTATGTATATATAACATGAACAATTACTCATATATTGGTAATATATCATCAGATCTAAGTTCATAAAATGGAAAAAAAATCTATAAGTATTAGGTTTTTGGTTTGGTTTGGGGTTTTTGTAAGGCAGCTAATTTCTGCCATCAGGAAAGGGCTGTCAAAGAAATAAAAAGTACCAAGTCTTTCAGGATTTAGATTCCTTTGGGTTTTTTACTTCCTGGTTATTGGGGCACACAGCAAGAGCGTAGTGAAATGCTGAAGCTGGGGTTTCAATCCCTGCGTCACATGCACATACTGAGCTGGGAAAGCCACTTTCTCAGTAGGATTCAGAAGTTTGACTCCTTCTCTGCAGTACAGTGGGAAGGTAAGCATAGCCAATATTATTAATGGCTTTCAACCTCTTTGTCAGCACAAACCAGTTTCAGATTTCTAGAAGACAACGCCCTGCCTGTAAGTAGTGCAGAAGAAACCTGGTGAAAAGGGAAATGCCTTCATTTCACCATCTTGCTTATAGTTACAGCAGATTTGTTTAGATGCTGAGTGTCAGACTCCATAACTGGAAATGAAATTACTTGAAATTTGTACCATTCACAGGCGCCTGCTTTGCAATCAATCATTTTAGGTGTCCATGGGTGCACTTCCATTTTGGCCAAGTTTATTGCACAGACAATATAGCTGTTGTTAAATTATTAAGCTGCCTCTGTGCAGTTAAACTGGAAAAAACAAACACCAAAACTACATCATCAAGTACAAAAATCAGTGAATTTGTAAGACGTGAGAAAAATCTGGAAACTGAGCTATTGAAAGGAAGTGACAGCCAGGTTAATCTATTGCTTTTCTATTTGCAATAATCTACTGCATTTCTTTAGGAGGTTGCTAATGAGCTCAATTCATTTTGAAAAAGATACAGAGTTTATCACCAAAGGGAGTGTTTGCTGGGAA
This sequence comes from Egretta garzetta, assembly GCF_000687185.1. NCBI lineage: Eukaryota > Metazoa > Chordata > Aves > Pelecaniformes > Ardeidae > Egretta > Egretta garzetta. The sequence continues at coordinate 1,245,847 of NW_009258218.1, forward strand.
CGTCTTTATCGCAAACACGCAACATTTTCAACTTCAGATGACGAGCAAATTCCAGCATGCATTTGATATGCTAATCTTATGTCCACCCATATTTTACAGTGTTCTCTTACAGATTGGCAATGGGAGCAGATATGAGGAAGGGTTCAATCATTCTTCATACTGATCTGATCACTTTGGGAGTAGGAGGATTTAAGCTCTCAGCATACTGATAGCATACTCCTGTTTGGGAGCTATTCCATGAATGATGCTTTCACTGCACACATCTGAAAGAAGTGTGCTTAACACATGTTATGCATCTAGCTGCAGTAGTCAGGAATCTTCCAATTTTTTTACCAAATACCTCATGTAAATTCATCAGCAGTTAATAGAAAGATCAGTCTGTAGCTGTGGAGATCTCATTTGCAATAATTTACTTATCTGTAGTAATTTCAGCTTCCGCATTAGTAAGGTCATAAAGCTTTGCCTCCATATCTTCAGCGTTCATTGCGGCTTGATAGTGATCCATCTCTTCTTTTCCCTTTCTTGATTATATCTCTTGCTTATAATCTCCATTTTTATATTTATGTATTCAAGCCTTTCAGTTAATACCTCCCCAGTTCCTATTATATGGAAATGCAGAAGGTCTTCATGGGTTTATTGAATCATAACTTCCTGACAAACTTTTTTTAGAGGATCACAGTGAAAATTTTCTACTGTTTTACAGTTCTTTAGCAAGCTTTTTGCTTGATTTCTGTCAGCCTGCAGATCTTCCATTTCTTTACTCATGCAGGATGGAGTACACCTCTGGAAAGACTCACATCTCTATTTGGCAGTATCAGCCTTGAAAACAGAATCACAATCTTATAACTTCGTGGTTATGATCTCATGGAATTTTTCTGTAACTTTTCCATCCATAACTTTAACCACAGAAAATGGAAATTGGATCCATTTGATCTTTTTTTTTTTTTTACAAAGGCTGTTAAGATTGTTGAATCAGGTTCAGGGCACCCTGTAATGGATGTTTATAAACTCTGTTAGAGTTTAGCTATTGAAGTAAATTAGAGAAGATAAAAAATTACTGTTCAACTGTAGATTCACACTTTTTATACATTCTTGCATAGCTCATGAGAACATGAACTCACATTTAGACACCTGTAATGAACTACATTTTGTCAGTTCGCACAAAATCTATAACCAGGATTTCAGACGCATCAGGTTTGCAAAGGTTTCCGTAAGAATAATAATTCTTAATTGTCCAACTAGAAATGATGAAAGGAGAAAATCATCTATGAAGTACATTTACTGAATTCAGTTGAGTTATATCAGGGATAGATTAAGCCTTTTATTTTTTATGCTGCTGATTTTAGCATGCTTTGAAATATATAATCATTTTAGGTGAATTATATTGTTTTGACTTTGGTCTTATTTTACTTCATCCAAGTATTAGTACAGAAATTCTGAATTATGTCTAATGGAAGATAAAGTCAAAATAGCCAAGCCAATATCCCTTTTTCAACTTACCCTTCACTATGCTATTCACTAAATATGAGCTACGAACTATGAACTGAAAAAAATCACCATGTCCCAGCTGCAATGTACAGAGGATTGTTTAAAAGAAGAAGAAAAAAAGACTGGATGTATGTGCAAGAAAATGTAGAGTACAGTCAGTCCTGATTACAAGCCAGCTGTGCGAGCTTGAGCTCTCATTAGCAGGGTTTAAACTTCCTGGGTTTAGGCTAAAAGTTAGCATGTATTTTTCTTTTTCTTTTCCTTTAAGAAAAAAGATGAGGCTTCATGTAAAGAAAAAAAATGTCCTTATCAGGGTCGACTTTACTCCTCTCCTCATCAAATGCAAACTTTGTAACTTGCTCAACCATAATTCTTGTTATGGTTGAGTTTGCAAGTTACACATTCCAGATGTGAGGCAATAGGAAAATTGCAATGCGGGGGTTGGCTTTGGGAATCTCTCTGTGTGTGTCTGCAGCATTCTTTTCCCACTAGGAACTTTTCCCACATTTATAATAATGAAATTGTGAATAATAATAAAAAAAAAAAGTTCCTAAACACAAGGGCCAACATTTCAAATTATAAACAAGAATAAAGTATGTCTTCTTATGATTCATCCAATAATTTTGGAAACTGGTAACTACAGGTCACACCATCTATTTCAGAACTCAGAGGAAAAAGCTGGCTGATGACTTCTTTTATTAGAAATATTTCTGAATCTTTGGAAATGCAGCCAGCAGGAACATAGGATGCAATGGAGTTCAAAGTTTGTATGTTGTTGTGAAGTAAAGAATAACGATCCAGGCTGCTCTAACTTGCCAGATAACAATTTCCTTTCTCAATATTGTTTCTACAGGCTTGCTTAAAAAACTGAAAAAATTTACTTTTTATTTGCCAAATTGGCTATAGCTGTAATCAATCAAGCAGTACTACCAAAATTTTAAGTTTCATGTAAGAGAAAAATAGTGACACTGGCTCAATGTTGTCTTTCTTATCCTAAAATAGATATATGCAGATCACAGGAACTGTACACGTTATATGTACACTGAAAACATGAATGTCTATATATTGTGTGGATACAAACACAAATTAGATATATGTAACCCAAGGTCAAGCCCAAGATTTTCTGATGCAGTCAGTCTTTAAATCCAGACATTGGTAAATAAATACATCCCGTTCTTGCGAAGTGCAGTGCTCCTGAGGCTTCTCTAAAAAGTACTTGGTGTGGCTGAAAACACCCTGGAAATAGGGCTGGGCATGCACTGTGCTCCCCAAAGTCACAAATAATCCACTGCATATGGAACGAAACCTGAATCTCTTTTTTTTTAATCTCCTGCTGCAGCGTTTCCCCTAATCAGTCAACAGAAGAACAGTTTATACCTGGAGTCAAGTGGGAAGATACTCTGGAAACAGGGGCTTCTCCAAATGGGTACTCCACAGGCAGTGGAAAAAGCCCTCTGAGCCCAGAGGGGCCCAATGTTGCCATTCCCAGGAGACCTTCCTCGTCCCCATAGCCTGTTCCTCCAGTGCCTTTCCAGAGTGGTGGGATTTCTGGTCAAGCCCTCCAGCCCTTCTGTGAGGATATGTGAAATCCCAGAGACTCCCAGGAAAATGAAAGGCGCTGGCGTTTTTGAGCTTTCCAGCTCAGCAGATTGTACAGTACAGGCTTCCCCCACCAGAAAATGAAAGGTGTTTCGAGGGCTGGCAAAAATAGCCCTGGATATCTGGTGTAAAACCAGTCTGGATTAACAATCAAACACTTGGTCATTTTGCTGGGAGTACAAACATGACAAACTGAAATTTCATGTTACTCTGAAGAGAGGACACTTCCTTTGCATATCAGCCGAACGGCCACAGTTCTGGAGATGACATGGGCCAGCTCTGCTGACTGATGTAAGGAAGCACAACGTCAGCTTTCTTCTCAAATCTGAATGGCACAAACTGCTTTTTGCAAGATTTTCTCTAGTCTTACCCCTAGTTATTTCTTCCGGGGCATCACAGCATTCTGCCTGTCTTCAAAATCGAGCAGTCAGCAACAAACAACATTCATTACATCTTGACTTTAGCAGCAGAGACCGGAGTGATTTAAAAGCAAGTAGACGCTTGAGAAAGAAAACTTTTCAATGCTTACATGTGGCTCCAACAGAGACCCTATCTTCCTAGGAAGGATATTCCTCAAGTTTCTGGTTTTGGACTACTCAGAAATAACAAATATCTGGTTGCAAAGGAAAGGTTTTGATTATGTTTTGTATAAATAATACTTTATGATGTATTGTGTTTTGGAAGAGTTATTGAATAGAAAATGAAAAGATAAGTGCAAAAGAATCCATGTGTCCTTCTAGAAAATCTGAATTTATTACGGACAGAAAAAGCTTCACTTTCCTTCTCAACTTTAAATTAGAAACAAACAGATAAAATAAAATATTCATTTCCCTTCTGAGTGTCTTTCTATTATGAAATTTTTCAAGCAGCTAGTAGATACATTGCTAACAAAAAGCAGATATATTTATTCTATCCTGCTGGGCCACTAGAAGTACATGTTCTAAGTTTATGAGGAGGCTTTTCTCATATGTTTTGGGAAAGAACATAGTACCAGTATTCATTAGAAATCCGAAGTTTAACACTTAGTATCTTAACTGCTTGGGGTTCTTTTTAACCACAATTTGCTGAAAAAAAAAAAAATTCTGCTGAAACAAAGCAAGACTCATTTCATAGTTCTTTAAATCTTCACTTATATATTTCAAATATGAAATAATTTTGGCTGCTTACACGTCTTATGAGTCCTATTCGAGGTAACTTCCTGCATTCTGTTAACCTTAATTTTACATCAAGTATTTTAAATACAAGCATCCAGCATAAAAACTAAGTGCTTCTGAAACTTCAAGAGGTAAAGCAGAAAGTAATTGTAAAAGATTAAGTGGTGACAGTATATCAAAGTGTGAGCATGTGCTGATGTCTTCTGGGCCTGGTCAGAGGCTATTCTTTCCACTCTTAAAATTTTAGATTGGATGAAACTGCAAGACAACATTCTGCCTCCCACAGAATTAAAATGATTTGTTAGTTATCTACGACAAGCTGTTGTCCCAGGGTATCATGCTCTGTTATTTTATTTCAGATTCACATAGATTCCTAAAAAAGTACTGGACCGGTCTAGTTCAGAGTGGTTTTAAGCTAAAAGCGATTTTAAGCCAGGACAGGAATCTGACTTTAATACATTTTTATGTAGCTGATGCATTGAAAATCATCTTGTCCAAAAGTTTCACACGAACTTACAACAGCCAAACATCATGAAAACTGCTGACTCTGCAGCAGCATACTAAAGGATAAGAGAAAATGGCAACACATTATCAGAGTTACCATTTATCAATGGAGCTGTTATTCTGAAGTCCTCTTTTCTTCTCCAGTAGGACGCCAGGGAATTAAAACCCCAGTGGCATGTTTTTGATGGAGTAACAGGACAGTCGCTGCAGTTTTTTCTTATTGGAAAAAAAAAAAAAAAACAGAGAAAAACCCACCAAACCCACCCCCTACTTCCTCACTCAAAAGCCAAATACTAAAAAAAGCAAATGAAATTGCGTGGAAAATGCTTAGCAATCAGTGAAACTGCATCCTGGAAGAAATGTGAAGCAGAAGAAAAACTACAAAAACATTTGAATATCTGGGAAACTCCTGCCTCTCCTAGAGCTCCTGCCAGCTGCTGCCTTCACCCCCTCTTCCTACCAGCACTATGGATTGGCAGCTTCTTCTCTTCAGTAAAATTATCAGCTTTGGTTCAGCTACAGACTTGCCCCTGTTTGGCACCTCTGAAAGCCTGAGACAGATTTCCTTCTGCCCTTGCCTCCACCAAAGCCCTGGAAGGAGGTGGCGATGCTTCACTTCTGCCAGTGTTACCTGGGTTTGGCACTCAGCTGTTGCAGCAATGGATAGCTGGGAGCTCTCTCTGCAGCCCCCGTGATTCCCCTGGCAGCGCTGAATAGGGCACGTCCACCAAAAACAATGGAAATACGGAAATTTACAGAGGGACATGCAAATCTGCCAAATCCAGCCCCATGGGGATTTCCCTTGTGCCACCCTGGCTGCACTGGATTCAACCTAAGCGGAAAGGCCTTAAAGTCCTGCTTCAGTTTACATCTGGAGTTATGGAAAGGAAATGTTTTCTGTGGGAAGGGAGCTCCAGAGAGAAGCCAGACCACACGGCAAAGCCCATCTGGTAGTTTGCTATAACCAAAGCGGCGATCACGCGTCCCTCTTCGGCTGCTCTTCCCCTCTGTCCTCCTGTACACCCACACGCACGCCTGCTCACTCTGGCACTCACGACAACACTCAGCAGGGTAATTCAGCTCACTGCCTTAGTTTTTGGCTGGGATTGTAAAACAAGAGGAGAAGTGGGACTGTCATCCTTGGCTGTGTCATCTGTTTAGCTTTCCTTTTAACCCCTGCCTTTCCCAGCATGGAGGGCATTTGGACCCAGTTATAAAAATACAGTCATAACAACAGTGAGCATAGAAACACCTAAAAGTCAGGCATGAAGTTCAGAGAGTGCTTCTATCCCTCATCACATGTGTAGGGGAATGTTTGGATGTCCAGAAGGGCACACACTGTTCTGAACCTAAGCAAAAGTAAACTTTAAACAAACAGTTGTCAAACCCTGCTTATCTCATCATGTCCAGAGAAGGGCAACGAAGTGAGGGGTCTGGAGCACAAGTCTGATGAGGAACGGCTGAGGGACCTGGGGTTGTTTAGCCTGGAGAAGAGGAGGCTCAGGGGAGACCTTGTTTCCCTCTACAACTACCTGAAAGGATGTTGTAGCGAGGTGGGGATTGGTCCCTTCTCCCGAGTACCAAGTGATAGGACGAGAGGAAATGGCCTCAAGTTGCACTGGGTGAGGTTTAAACTGGATATTATGAAAAATTTCTGCACTGAAATGGTTGTCAAACATTGGAACAGGCTACTCAGGGAAGTGGTCAAGTCAGGTCAAGACAGGTAGGTGAGGTGCTTAGAGACATGGTTTAGTAGTGGACAGGTACGTTTGGACTCGATGATCTTAGAGGTCTTTTCCAGCCAAATGATTCTATGATTCATGCTTTAGAGATTCCCTGCAGTCCTAAGATCTGTGCCTTAGATGGGAAAGTAGGATTCCTCACCTGAAAGGCTGCTGCTTAAAGCACTTAAGCCATCCAGTTGGATACAGATGACTGAGCTGCTCTTCTCTGGTGTGATGGCAAGAGGTGTTGCAGGGCAACCAGCAGCAGCTGTGCAGGTGCAGGGATCCCTGGACTGTGAATCCTATCCAGTCCTGGGTAGGGCTGTGAATCCAGACTTCCTCCAAAATGCATCTCAAGATTTTAACTGCTTGTCATTATAGAAGAGCTAATAACTTCAGGATTTTGCATACTGGAAGACCAACCAAAAAAATCCAATAGAACCACCTCTTGAAACTCATCACAGAAGTGCAGCCAAAGATCTTGTACAAAGGAGAAAGAAAGGTAGATTGGACAATATATCATTTGACTGAAAATTATGAAAAAAAGCCTTAGAGATGTGTATATATATTCACATCTTTTATGTGAATGTACCCCGCTCTCTGGCGTTTTTTTTTGTTTTTTTTTTTTTAATTCCTTGAACGTATATTTGTTTATGCATGTGTCTGTCCTTTGGTGACCACTCTCAGCTCATTCATCATCTGTACAAAGTGTCAGACTGTTAAAAGTCAACCTAGACAACCTAAAAAATCTGTATGGAGATACACACTTCTCCCTTTGCATATTACTATGGGCTTACTCATAGCCAAGTGTTCCTTATGAAGAAAGCAACTATGAGTAATTATAAGTGTTCCTACAAATTATTCATATGTTGAGTCAGTGGAAGACGGGATAAAAGAAATATACGGATGGGGTTTTTTTGTTGTTGTGGAAGGGGTGAGTGGGAGGATTAGATTAACTCCCACACTCGTTTGCTGCTTCCCAGCACGGACAGTAAATACATAAGAGAAAAGGTTTCTTCCTTTTCTGCAGAAAAGTGTGTTTTGGAAAACAGTTATGCAAGACTTAAAGGTGACAGTAATGTGCTACTGATACACATGTGGCACCAAAACATGCAACACAAAAACAATGCCTCGGCCTTCCACAGTAAGAAAACTCTTGACATTCATTGTCATTGCAAAGTCACATTGGTAATT